>NW_024070204.1:4600938-4614469 GCF_014754425.2 Oryx dammah
TGTGTGTGGGTGTGTGTGGTTGGGGTGTGTGTGGTCGGGGTGTGTGTGGTCACAGGTGTGTGGGTGTGCATAGGCATGTGTATTCCACAGGTGGCTTGATGACCTCGGATCATCAGGGCTGAGCCTGCCTGAGCTGGTTCTCCACTAACACGGGCCTGGAGGCGCCACACATTTAGTGAAAGGAGGACCAGCGTGCAAGGCCTGGGACGTGAACCCTGGCCTGTCTGTGGTCCCGCGGGCAGGGGGCACGGCGTCTGGAGGTGGGCACAGCGGGTGCGGCCAGAGTGTCGACGGAACGGGCGGGCCAGGCTAGGGATGGGCTCGGCCACTTTTTTCACCCTCTTGCTAAGCTGTGACTCTTGTGACGTTCAGAACTATGAACAACTCTTCTCTTTAAAGAGACTTCAGCTGCTACTCCCCATGAAAACAGATCTATACGACAAGCATCCAGGCTTCATAAGAACCGTCAGACCGTCCCTGGAAGCAGCAGTGAGACTCCAGCTGCCCTTCCCGCAGGGCACCCCCTCCCACCCTGTGTCCGCCTTCACCCGCTTCTCATCCCTGGCCTTCTTCCCGCCTCTTTGGAGAGGAGGACCGGCGGACACCTCGCAGCCAGAGGCGGGCAGGGCGCAGCCACAGTCTCAAGCAGACCCACGGGCAGCACACAGGGTCGGACGAGCCCCACTGGGCACAGAGAGCCCTGGGCTGGTTGCGCTCCATCTGCCCCTCTGGGCCCATCTCTTGCAGCCTCTGTCCCCTGCCCTGGGCTCCCAAGAGAAAAAAGCACATGGTCACTAGCTCTTGGTCCCCCCGGCTTCCCATCGAGGACAGTCATTGGAGACTCAGCCAGAGAGTGAGGTCTGTGCTGCAGACCCAGGGGTCGTGGCCTGGCTCCATCGCTCGAGAACCTCCTCTGGCTCTAGCTCTCTCACCTGTCTCAGGCAATGCCCCTGCCTCCCCTGCCTCCCAGCTGCTAGTGCAAGGGGCCCAGATGCGCGTGGCTTACCTTTCATGTCCACAAGCAGCCCCATCATCAAACTTGGTGGTCCAGCGCCTGTGAGCTGGATCCTTTTGCAGAGACTGACTGTCATCACCTTTGGTGTTGGAGTGGGTGCAGCCAGCATCCTAATTATTAGGGGCATGGAGGAAGGAATGTTGTTGTTCAGTCACTAAGTTGTGTCTGACTCTGCGACCCCATGGACTGCAGCACACCAGGCTTCGCTGTCCTTCACTATCTCCCAGAGCTGGCTCAAACTCATGTTCATTGACTGGGTGATGCCATCCAACCATCTCATCCTCTGTCATCCCCTTCTCTTCTTGCCTTCCTTCAATCTTTCCCATCATCAGGGTCCTTTCCAATGTCAGCTCTTCACATCAGGTAGTCAAAGTACCAGAGGGAGCTTTAGCTTCAGCATCAGTTCTTCCAGTGAATATCCAGGGTTGATTTCCTTTAGGATGGACTGCTTTGATCTCTTTGCTGTCCAAGGAAGGATGAGAGACCTTTAGTTCAGTTTCCTTCCTGGGTCCTTCCTGTTTAAGCAGAAGGGTAGTCTCTTTCCTTGAACTGACAACGTCAGTAGCCATAGGCTTCCCAACTTCTTCTGTTTCAGAAGCCTCTCAGAGCAGTGGACTCCTGGATACCAGAAGAGGTGGGGTGGATGGGCAGTTGGGTTTTCTCTGGACCACAGGTGCATGGCTTGTGACTGAAGCTCAGCATGCTGGGACACAGCTCCGCACACACAGCTCTGCATCAGTGCTCAGAGCTGCTGCCCTTGGGGATGTTTCTTAGCTCTTCCTGCTTATTTCCCTTGTCTCGGAACAGAGACAAGGACAGGGTCCCTGGTTCCCCCTTGCCTCGTGAAGTCTGAGCAGTGAGCTGCCCACATGCCCCTCTGGGGGCTCGCCTAGAGGAGAGACAAGCCCGCACACCGGACCTGGACCACTGGGGCTGCCGAGCGCCCCGATCTGGGGAACCCCAGGCCTGAGCGTGGCAATCCCACTCTCTCTGGAGCTCTGTTACTGTCCTCTGTTCCCTCTAACTCTCTGCCCACCCCAGCTCTGAGCATCATTCTTGAACAGAGACCAACCCCCCCCCACACACAGGGCCCCCCCCACCTCTGTTTCATCACCCACAAGGATCACCAGCTCACTCGTGGCAGTCCTGTTTCCAAAACGTTCTTCCAGTAGATCCACTTTTCTCGGTTCCCACCAGCGGTGCCCTCTCCTGGAATACCACAACGCGTTTCTCCCAGACCAGTCTCCTCGGCCCCTGCCTTGGCCTTCACAGTCGTTCTCCACGTTGCCGTGAGTGTGTCCTTTCTACCCACACCTGGCCGCAGCCCCCTGCAGCTGAGGACCCTTCAATGGCAAGCCTTCAGCTAACTCACGGTGGGCAGCATGCCCCTCAGCATCTGACCTGCTCACCTGTCCAGCCCTGTCCCTTGCCAGTCCTGTCTTCCATCTTATAACCCCACTGGTTGCCATCATGAGGCCCCCGGGACATGAACAAAATAATCTTGTACCGGTTCCTTCCGTTTTGCCTTTTCCTCTAAACTTCTTAACTGTATCTTCTTCCAAGGATAGATGATGTTTTTAGAATGTTAACTTGTGCTGGCTTCCCATTCAAAATCTAATGCCAACACCCAAACCGTGACAAAATCAGTTCAGGCCTGACAATGTGAAATCTCATCAAATCACCTGTAATTGTGAGGACAGCCTGCTCACAGAGCAAGCATGAGTCCTGGAGAAGAAGGGTAGGGCCAGGGAGGAAGAGAGGGAAGAGATTTCTATCTGTAACGCCTCCCCACTCTCACCCTCAACACACACTCTCTGGCTGGTTCTCTCTGTCTCTTCCTCTGTCTCAGACATAAAAGCTTTGACAATCAAATAATCAAACAGTCATCCTGGTGTAAATATTGCATTTGTGTGTGTGCATGAGAGAGACACAGAGAGAGAGAGAGAGATCTCTCACTTGAAACCCTAAATGTTTCCTTGGCTCAAAAAGACTCGCTGGCATTTCACTGCCTGGGAAACACTTTCTTATCCTTCAAGACCAGGCAGTCTGTTACCATAGCGTTCTTACATATGTCTGCAGCAAAACTCATTGATTTGTTGATTAGTTCATGCAATTCACTTCTCTCTTTCACAGCTATTTATTGTCATTCTCCCCTGCAACACCACCCAGCTCTCTTAAAAAGCCCCGTAATGTTCTGTCGCCCTTGAGAGGGGGACAGATCACCCTGATGCAGATGACAAAGGCTTGCACGGACTGGTCCTTTCCTGTATCTCCAGCCTCCACCTGGAAGTGATATACACCATCTGATAACAGTGCGTGGACATCAGATCAGTGCACTAGGAGAGCCTAGCATGTAGGAGATTCCAGTACCTGGAAAAAGGCTCACTACAAATCATGGACAGAAATGAAGCCCACGCGGTATATATTTTTGCATACATATTGTATCATTTGTCTGCATTTTTAACTGTTTATGAAAATCTCCATAGATTGTCCCCTCACATCACAGTTCAATATAATCTCAAAGATATGAAAAAGATAAATTCTGATGTTAAAATATAAGTATGTTTATAAATGAGAAAGTTTTTCAATGATTTTAAAAATGTTTCCATTTAAATTAAGGATGGCGAAGGATTTGTCAACATAATAGCAAAAGAAGAAATTGCAAGACTGACCTTTGATTGATTTGATTAGACACCATTTTTCACCATATTGGGAACATTATAGGCAAAATGAAAGGATCAAGAAAACGCGGGTAAATATTTGCAATGAGTTTGATGAAGAATTTATGCTTTAAATATGTAAGAAACTCATACACATCTATTAGCGATTCACTGACATCTCTATGCAACAGAGTCCAGCATTTTCAGTGCTCTGAATAATATAAATTCCTTATTACTGGTTTGCTGTTAATATCACTACTACTAAAACATAGGGAGAAAATACAAGGTCCAAAGGTACTAAGAATAAGGATGCAACACATAAAACATGTCCATGCTCATTTGTGGTCCCTGAACTTTACATTCTTGACAGATACAATTGCTATTATTTTATTAAAAAGGGTACTATCTGTACACTAGCCAAGGCTGTTCAGTGTGTGGTAATAATTAACGCTGTTTATCAAATGTTTTCTTGATTTTATCTTTGGGGCACTGGTTTTCGCTCCTGAAGGTGGGTGTGACCAGGTAATTTACTGGGGACAGAGGCACTTAGGCAGAAGTGGGTGTGTCCCTTGTGGGCGGAGCTTCCAGAATCCCCCTCAGTGCAGTTCAGTTCAGTCTCTCAGTCGTATCTGACTCTTTGTGACCCCACGAAGCAAGGCACTCCAGGCCTCCCTGTCCATCACCATTTCCCGGAGTTCACTCAAACTCATGTCCATCGAGTCCGTGATGCCATCCAGCCATCTCATCCTCTGTCATCCCCTTCTCCTCCTGCCCCCAATCCCTCCCAACATCAGAGTCTTTTCCAATGAGTCAACTCTTTTTGCATGAGGTGGCCAAAGTACTGGAGTTTCAGCTTTAGCATCATTCCTTCCAAAGAACACCCAAGGCTGATCTCCTCTAGACTGGACTGGTTGGATATCCTTGCAGTACAAGGGATTCTCAAGAATCTTCTCCAACACCACAGTTCAAAAGCATCAATTCTTCAGCACTCAGCCTTCTTCACAGTCCAACTCTCACATCCATACATGACCACAGGAAAAACCATAGCCTTGACTAGATGGACGTTTGTTGGCAGAGTAATGTCTCTGCTTTTCAATATGCTTTATAGGTTGGTCATAACTTTTCTTCCAAGGAGTAAGTGTCTTTTAATTTTATGGCTACAGTCACCATCTGCAGTGATTTTGGAGTCCCCCAAAATAAAGTCAGCCACTGTTTCCCCATCTATTTCCCATGAAGTGATGGGACCAGATGCCATGATCTTCGTTTTCTGAATGTTGAGTTTAGGCCAACTTTTTCACTCTCCTCTTTCACTTTCATCAAGAGGCTTTTTAGTTCTTCTTCACTTTCTGCCATAAGGGTGGTGTCATCTGCATATCTGAGGTGATTGATATTTCTCCCAGCAATCTTGATTCCAGCTTGTGCTTCCTCCAGCCCAGCGTTTCTCATGATATACTCTGCATATAAGTTAAATAAGCAGGGTGATGATATACACCCTTGACGTACTCCTTTTCCTATTTGGAACCAGTCTGTTGTTCCATGTCCAGTTCTAACTGTTGCTTCCTGATCTGCATATAGGTTTCTCAAGAGGCAGGTCAGGTGGTCTGGTATTCCCATCTCTTTCAGAATTTTCCACAGTTTATTGTGATCCACACAGTCCCCCCACTACTATATGGCAATACCTTCTTCCCAGCAAAGTCTAGAAGCACATTTTCTATGCAGCCTCTTTCATCCTGGCTTTGAGACTGATGATGGAGAAAGAAGGCCAGCCTGCAGTGGATGCAGGACATGGACAAAGAAGAAACTCTTTTAAGTATTAAGTTCCTGAAACAACAGCATTTATTAAAGTAACCTGTTCTGGTGGATACCACCAATAGATATTCTCCCTTTCTTGGAAGCATCTTTCTTGGAAACAACTGGGCAATATATAAGGATGCTTTGAGACATCTGAGATATTTGTGCTGACTGCTGTTCATGCCCTTACTCACTAGGTAAAGATTTTGTGAATTTGCTATGTGTTAGAAAAATCTAACAGTCTCAGGGAAAACAAAACAGGTGCCAACGCAAAATCTCATAACAATTTCCTTTCAAAAATTCTCTCCCAAGAAATATTAGAAATATAATTAATAAACAAGCAAAAAGCATGCAAAATGCACATTTTTATCTGTTATATTGATCAATTGGATACAAGTAAATATTCAAGAATAGGAGAATGGAAAATGAAATTTATTCTATCTAAAGAATGAAAGGGGCTTCCCCAGTAGCTCAGTGGTAAAGAATCCGCCTGCAATGCAGGACACACAGGAGATGCCGGTTTGATCCTGGGAAGATCCCCTGGAGAAGGAATACCCACTCCAGTATCTTGCCTGGAGAACCCCATGGACAGAAGAGCCTGGTAGGCTAAAGTCCTGTGGGGTCACAAAGAGTCAGACACGACTGAGCATACACATGAATAGAATGAAATATTCTGCTTATTTATAATTTAAAAATAATATTCATAGACATAGCAAATACTAATTGTATAATAATTAGTGAAGAAAGCAAAATGGTGTTTAAAGTATAGAATAGTATAAATGTTATAAAATGGAGGCATATATTATAAAATAAGGTAGTGTTATATCCAAATTATTAAAATTTATTATTTTGGGGTAAAAGGAAAATGCAATTTTTGTATCTTTTGCAATGAAAATTAAAAATGGACTCGCTCTACTTTTGAATAAAATAAAAAAATAAAGTAATTTAAAAAAATTCCCAACATTCACAGCTCTCTGGAGGATGAATTAAATTACATTTTCAGAGTGCTTACAATTTATGCATAACAACCACAGCATTATTAAAACAAAACACAGACCTAACTCCAAAAGAAACAGAAGGATAAAAAATAAATTATAATCTGATCCAAAATGATAAAACTGTTTGGGAAATAGTATTTCCAGTGGCTTAGCGCCCTAGAAATAGATTGGCTTGAATCCAGTAGGACTATAATAGGCAATTAAAGTATAAATTTGCATAATAATAGCCAATTCTCATCCATTCCAGTTTTAAAACTGAGTTAAAAACAAAAAACATGATATGAATGAACATAGAAAGATAAATTTCAATGTAACTTGCCACATTAACAGATTAAAGGAGAAATAAATTATTCTTTCATCTCAGTAGACACAGGAAAATAATTCTACAAAAGTCAATAGCTATTCATCATCAGACAAACAAAATTTAATACACCAGGATGGAGGGGCTTTTCCTTGACTTGGTAGAGAATCTTCTATAAACCTAAAATAAATATGATACACCATGGTGGAATATTAGAAGTTTTCCTTTTAAAAATCAGAAATAGCACCAGGTTGCCAATCTCACACCAGTATGCATGATGGCACTCACTGTTTTAGTGGAAACAGTATGAAAAAAAAAATTTAAACAGATGGAAAAGAAGGAGGTGGTTTTGCCACTATGTGAAGATTATATGATTGTTTACTCAGGAAAATCAATGAATAGGCTATTAGAACCAATGCAATTTTCATAAGATTGATGGACACCAATTAATATGTACTTTACACTGGAAGTGAAATTTTTTTTAAATGCAATATTAAAAATATATATTTCATTACAGGAAAAACACAACCATCAAACTGCACACTGAGATTAAAATAAACCCAGCCCCCCACCAAAAATGCACAGTCTGTTCATTATGGGGGAAAAAAGCCATCCATGCCTTTTTTGACTAAATGCAGACTGTCCTATTCACAGGTGAGAACCCAGGGTGGTAAACAGGTCACTTCTCCCCAGATTTTCCTGCAAATTTAAAACAATTTCAATCAAAACCACACAGTAGTATTTTTGTGATATTTTCAAATTAATTCAGCAATTTATATGGACGATTAAAAGTATGCAAGTAGATAGGACGATTCTGAATTAAGTTTTAATTCAATCCACAGTTGGTCTGGATGTGTAGACGTCCCAAGGACTGTAATAAACTGTGTGAAGCCGGCAGGAGAAGAAATGAAATAGAGAGACTGCAGTGGGGTCGTGCACGTGTAGAACAGGGTAGGTAAGGGAATTTACACCATGGGCCAGTGGGAAAAAGCTTATTTCAATGAGTGGAATCAAGACCATTAACTATCCATATGGAAAAATGCAGTAAAATAAACTTAGATTCTTCATTTACGCAGTACACAAAAATAATTCCAATTGAATTTGGACACTAGAAGTGAAGAAGAGCTCTAAGACAATGCTCCTCTGTCCTGGATGTTATAAAGTTATTCTTTTCTAGTTTGTTCTGGTTATTTAAATCTCAAACAATTAAAATATATTTCAATTAGATTATTTCAAAATATAAAACTCTGAAATCACAAAAGACACTGTAAATTTTTCAAATACAAGTAACAGCCTTGAAAAAAGGATAATTTCAATGCATGTAACAGGCAAGAAATAAATATGCCTAATAAATGAAGGCCTTTTAAAAATTGATAAGAAGAGGAAATGTGTGTATCTGTGAATATCTGTCGTAGCTTTGAAAAGATGCTCAGAGAAATACACATTAAAACAGCAAGGAAATTCTGCTTTTACAAAAGGAGTAAAATATGCTAGAGTATGTGTTGGTCTGAAAGCCAAGTGGGAAATGGCCGTTACTACTCAGCACGTCGAGGTCTAACTAGTCTGGCTACTGTGGAGATAGTGCATCAGCCTCTTGAAAAAGCAAAAAATAAAAATAAAAAAAAATCTATATATCCTTTGAGCAAGCAATTCCACTTCTGGATACATAACTATATAAACCAGATGAATGTTTATATATGAACGCCAGGTGATATGGGCTTCCCAAGTAGCTCAGCCAGTAAAGAATCCGCCTGAAATGCAGAAGACCCTGGTTCAATTCCTGGGTCGGGAAGATCCCCTGCAAAAGGAATAAGTTACCCACTCCAATATTCTTGGGCTTCCCTAGTGGCTCAGATGCTTAAGAATCCGCCTGCAATGTGGGAGATCTGGGTTTGATCCGCGGGTTGGGAAGATCCCCTGGAGGAAGGCATGGCAACCCACTCCAATATCCTTGCCTGGAGAATCCCCATGGACAGAGAAGCCTGGTGGCCTTCAGTCCATGGGGTTGCAAAGAGTGGGACATGGCTGAGCAACTAAGCACAGCGCAGCGCAGTCAGGTGGTATGCGTAAGAACGCTCACTGCTGCCTGGCTGTAATACTCAAAGTCTGTCGACAAAACAAACGTCCATCAGCTGGAGCTGGGGTATGCAACACGGCACCAGTTGTAATGCAGGAGCTCAACAATAGCATTTATGTTTCCACATCAAGGGCAGACATACCTCAAAGAAACATGGAGAACGGAAAAAAAAAAAAAAAAAAAAAACAGATACCAGCAAGTACAGCGTTATAGTCTCCCAAATTAACAGATTCAAAGTGAAAGTGAAAGTCACTCAGTCACGTTCGACTCTCTGCGAACGTGTGGACTATCCAGGCCAAATTCAAAATACTGTGTAATTTTAGGGCTATGATAAATCACACAAGAAATATACAAATGCAGTAAGTATTAAAAATGATAGTATACTTTTTTTCTTTCTGATACTTGATTCTTAACATGGAAGTTGGGGTACAGAGGACTCTTGCTGGTGGGGGTCATGGGGAGATGACTGTAGCTATAGCTTTAATAGTTCGTGTCTTCAAACAAAATTTAATTAAACAGTATACAACTGTTAGCTGTTAATTATAAATGTAAGACTATGGATTTTGTTTTCCTTCTCTTAGTAGTTATCTCTATTTACATTTTTTAAAATAAAATTAATTTCCAGAAGGATCTCTAATCGAACAATGCCAGGTTGGTGTGGCTTGGCCAAGCCCGGCCTTCAGTCACGTGTCTGTGCATTAAGTTTTCCTGCTTTGATCTTCCAGCCATCTTTAATAAAACTTCAAAGTCACATTGGAGCCGTTGAGACTGTTCAGCAGGCCTGTGAGGAAGGGAAACTCAATTGGAGTCCCGGGGCTTTAAAATGTGTTTAGCTTTGATAATATCTCGTGTTCGTATGAAATCCTTTCATCCCCAGAATATTAAGCTCTTCAGACACGTTAGCTCAAGGGTCCCTATGTCCCTTTCGAGGCCAGGATGTTGGCCGGTGTTATTTGGAAGAATCCAAACTGATAAATTTGGATGCTACATGTCCCAAAACGGCAGGATCAAAGTGCCAGTTTCACCATATACGAATGTGTGGCCATGTAATTTGGGTTAACTCTCCTCTCCCCGTTCATCGCCCCATGCCCACATTTTCAGTTATGCATGCTTAATGTCTCAATTCATAGTTTCATGCCCGTCTTTTATGGCTCTTCCCCTTATTTCTAAGGTTTTGTTTTCTTTTTTAAGCAATCATATCTAGAATATTTTCTAAGTTTCAGGAAGTATCATAACAGTTTCATCAGCAGAGCAACATGATATGAGGACTTCTCCACCTCTGATGGTTTTTCATTTTGTCCACCGGACCATTAAATTTCCCCGGAATAAAAACATCTTTCCTTTTGTAAAGCAGGTGCAGCAGAATCTGCTGTAACTTCAGGAAAGTTGCCACAGAGAGGTGTAAGATCTCTGGCCCAAACAACTATTTTGTGCATCTGGGAACCGGGAGTGAATGAAGCAATGATTTGCCATGAAGATTAACTGTACACAAGACTGGACTCCACGGCACCCAATATGCCATCTTTCTTTCCACTTTTCAGATTGTAGAGTTGGAAACAAACCCCCAGGGCATGTCTGGGTAAGTGATCTAGGAGTATCCCATCCCTTCATTACCTTAGAGCCTAAACAAGACTCACATCATTGTTTTTCAACTTCTATTTCAAACTGGAAAGGGTTCACTGATTCATGTTAGTAATGAGAAGAGGCTGAAGAGGAAACAGGACATGGTGAAAATGTTTTGAAGATGTCCAGGACAAATAGTTTGTGCACACCTGTGAATCTCCCCATTTGGAGCTGCCTCCTTTCAGTTAAAGAGAGAGAGAGCTGTTCCTTGGCTACGTGCCCTCGTCCTGTCATTGGCTAAAGGCCATGTGTCATCTCAGAGAATCAGCATCTCACGGGGCTTGGACGGAGGCCGAGAAGAGAACCTACACTGGAACGTGGCTTCATCCGCCTCTTACTGGCCTCTCTCGTGCCTCCCGGTAGGTTAGACACAGAGTGAATCCTTTATAAATATTTGATGAAAGAGTGTTTGGAAAGCCCAAATAATCCGATGACTATGTTCCCTGCAACTTCCCAGTAATTCCATGCAGAAGATGTGTGGTGTGTGTCTGTGTGTGTGCGCACGCACATCCAGTGATTTGCTTTTGCTTGCCAATTCCTCACCCTAACAGCTGTGTTTTCTAACGGTCTCTAAACCTGGCCGCAGATACACAGATATATCCAGCCTGGGCAAAACTCGAAGCAAAACCTAAGCAAACCATTCTGGACCAAGAGAGTCATTTTGCCTGGGAATTTGAGCAGCCAGCCAGCTGTCCTGGAGATCAGCAAGCAGCATTCTGATGCACAGCGTCACTGGAACAGCCCAGGAGGCCCGGGTGAGTTGAGCTCTGGGTTATCCTGTCCCATCCATCCAGCCGTAAACCACACCGAGCAGAGCTGAACGAGGCCCACAGACAGCTCAGCCACGCTTGTGTCGACATCATGCACGTGAACAGACGGTCTCCCGATGCTGAACCTTTATAACAGCCCTGATTCACGCTCTCATCCTGCTTCTCACCCCCCTCACCCGTGCTACATATGTGTTGTAAAACAGCGTGTGGCTTCTGCTAAATGGCTTATTCAGGAACAGCCTTGAAGAAACACATGGGGACAGCACTAGCTTCCTCCTGCTTGTGATTTACTGAGTGTGCGGCACCCTGGGAATCCATCCCGGAGCCGGGAATTGCGCTGATATTCTCCAGACTGCATGAGACCCCCCTGGCTGGAGAGCCAGGCCCTGTGTGTCCAAAGGTAGACTCATCGTGATGTAAGCACAGTATGTCTACAAGCCCACACGCTCCCTTTGGAGGGGAACTTTGCCCAGTAGAAGTAGACGTGCCTTCCATTCATTGTTGCGACATAAAGGATGTGAACTGGAAGGCACTCGCAAAGGCAGTTTGAAGACGATGCTGATATTAGATTCCACATATAAGCAATATCGTTTGCCTTTCTCTGACTTATTTCACATAGTTTGATCATCTCCAGGCCCATCCGTGTTGCTGCTGAACTTATTTACAAAACAGACACAGGCTCACAGACTTAGAGAATGAACCTATGGTTGCCAGAGATCAAGGGTGGGGAAGGATAGATTGGAAGTTTGGGATGGACAAGTACACACTGCTACATTTAAAATAGATTACCAACAAGAACCTACTGTATAGCACAGGGAATTCTGCTCAATACTGTGTAACAGCCTAAATAGGAAAGGAATTTGAAAAAGAGTAGATACACATACATGTATAACTGAGTTACCCTGCTACCCAAAACTGGCAAACACTGTTGCTGTTCAATCATTCAGTCGTGTCTGACGCTTTGCAACCCCATGGACTTCAGCACGCCACACTTCCCGTCCTTCACTCTCTCCCAGAGTTTGCTCAAATTCATGTCCCTTGAGTCTATGGTGCCATTCAACCATCTCATCCTCTGTCATCCCCTTCTCCTCCTGCCCTCAATCTTTCCCAGCATTAGGGTCTTTTCCAATGAGTCAACTCTTCAGATAAGGTGGCCAAGGTATCAGAGCTTCAGCTTCAGCATCAGTCTTTCTAATGAATATTCAGGACTGATTTCTTTTAGGATGGACTGGTTGGATCTCCTTTCAGTCCAAGGGATTCTCAAGAGTGTTCTCCAACATCACAGTTCAAAAGCATCAGCTGTTCGGTGCTCAGCCTTCGTTATGGTTCAACTCTCACATCCATACGTGACTACCAGAAAAACCATGGCTTTGACTATAGGGACCTTTGTTGGCAAAGTGATGTCTCTGCTTTCTAATACACTGTCTAGGTTTGTCATAGCTTTTCTTACAAGCAGCAAACCTGCATTGGCAGGAAGGTTCTTTACCACTGAGCCACCTGGGAAGCTTTATGACACCGTTAATCAACTATTTTGGCCATTTAGTCACTAAGTCATGTCCAACTAATGGACTGTAGCCTGCCAAGTTCTCCTGTCCACGGGATTTCTCAGGCATGAATACTGGAGTGAGGTTCCATTCCCTTCTCCAGGGGATCTTCCTGGCCCAGGAGTTGAACCTGCATCTCTTGCACTGCAGGCAGATTCTTTACCACTGAGCCACCTGGGAAGCCATACTCAACTACATTGCAACATGACTTCAAAAAGATTAGAAAAGCACACATTATCGAAATGGACATCTTCAAAGGACATTTATTTATGGTGCAAAGCTATGGGAGGTGTCCCTTATGCTTTAAAAAAGAAAATCTTGCTAGCTTCTCCACGTTAGCTCATTCACTGATAGACTCACCTATGATTTAAATGTAGATTCAGTAAAGAAATGCATGTTTGCACAGAAAGTTAAGAAAAAGAAGACAATGAGGCTAAGGAGTCCTTGACTGCTTCTATTTCATGCTAGTGGGGAGCAAACAGCCAGGGCCATCAGACTTAGCAGCTCAGAGATTTGGTTCCAGAAGCAAGTCATACCTCAGTCTCTGTCATATGGCCTCCCAGGCAAGGGCCTCTGGGTGGTGGAGCTGTCAGCCCTCCAAGCCACTTCTGCCTGAAGGGCAGATCACTTCCTGAAGGGCACATCCAAGTCAGCCAAGGGGAGCTGAGAGCTTGCTGAGGCATTAAGGCATTACAAGCAGTGTGAGTGTGTGTGTATGTAAGAGTATGTGGTTTGTGAGAGTGTGTATATGC
>NW_024070204.1:4614479-4734718 GCF_014754425.2 Oryx dammah
GAGTGTATATGTAAGAGTGTGTGTGTGTGTATGTAAGAGTATGTGGGGGGTGTGTATATGTAAGAGTATGTGGTGTGTGTGTATGTAAGAGTGTGTGGGGTGTGTGTGTGTTTATGTGGTATGTGCGTGTGTGTGTGTGTTCAGTAGTGTGCAGTTGTGGGTGGTGAGATCCAGAGGGGAGGATGAGGGAGACACACCCACCATCTGCCCCAGAAGTCCCCGAAGTGGGGGAGCCTCAGGGGGCCGGCAGGGCAGGTCTGAGTGGCTGCTCATCCTGTTACACCGCGCCACTCAGCATGGAGTGGTCTGATGTGTGGTGTCTGCTAGCACTGACCGAGGGGCTTCCCAGGTGGTGCTGTGGTGAAGAATCTGCCTGCCAGTGCAGGAGATGCAAGAGAAGTGGGTGTGATCCCTGGGTCAGGAAGATCCTCTGGGGGAGGAAATGGCAACCCACTCCAGTATTCTTGCCTGGGAAATCCCAGGGACAGAGCAGCCTGGCGGGCTGAGGTCCATGGAGTCGCTCAGAGAAGGACCTGACTTAGCTACTGAGCATGCCAGCACAGTGCTGACTTCTGGGGGAAAACGAGGGGCATTCTTGGAGCACTACCTATCCAGTTCACACACGCACATTGATTCAATGAATCTGAAGTCCTGGAAAAGCCCTGGGAGTTATTAAATAAAACCATGAGGTCTTTAAAAGAGGGATGAGATTCCCATCCATGGGTCCATGCTAGGCATTTTCCAAGCCCTTCTTTATTGAATCCTGTGAGCAATTACACCCTTCGGGAAAGGGCAGGATTTTGCTAAAGTAACAAGCAGCAGCAAGCCTCAGGTCAACTCTTGCTCCCGGCGGGTCCACAGGGATCCAGTCAGCTTGTCAAAGCTGCTTCTGCCATTAGTCAGACTAAGGTCCAGACCCACTTCACTATTGTGCTGTTCCTATCTGCACACCTGCTTTCCTAGTCACTGGAGCAGGAGAGAGAGCATGGAAAGCCACAAAACAGCCTTCAGTTGCTTCCAAAAACGTGTCATATTGTGTTGGCCAAGATATATCACATGGGCATTCTTCCCTCTGCAGGAAAGCAGAAGGAACAGGGGAACTGGATACCTATGTATCTGGATGGGCTTGTGATGTGTTCCAGGGATATCAATCATTTCTGTTTTCTGGGGGAGCGTGCCCTTCACCTTTGCACGCAGATACTAAGAGGTGTACCAGGACTCTACAGCAGATCTCTAACTCTCTGCACTTTGCACACCACGCACACAACACCCATGCAGCTAGACCTGGCAGTGTGTGACACAGTTGTCACCCCTCTTCTCTTCCCTCCACGTCCTTCTCTTGGCCCCTGGGCTCTGCACTCGCTAGTCTTCCTTCCCTCCCAGGGTACTTCACTGGCTCCTCTTTATCGCTTCAAATTAGCAGGTTTGACTTCCCCACCTCTTAGAACCCTCCTGTACTCTTATGTATCTACAGCCAGACAGTTTGAAGATTTCGCCTCTAATTTGAAGACACTTTTGGCACTTCTTTAGGAAATCTATAAAACCTTAGACCTGACCATTCCTCTTGACGTGAACAACATCAAGCACCCAAAGCTCTTTGCTCCCATCTCGCCAGACTCCTACCACTGTCTTCCCTGCCTTGGAAAGTGACGATTCTGCCCATGAGGTTGCTCAGGTCAAGGATATTGAAGTCAGTTTTGGCTTTTCTCACTCCTTATTGTTAATCTAGAAAAGCGTTGTGAACTCTGCCTCCTCGATACACCTAGAAGGTGACCCTTTCCTATTGACACCTTGGTCTTTGTTCCTGTCATCTGGGTTATTGTGAAAGCTTCCTAACTTGTTTTCCTGCACCTGTTCTCTTATCCACTCAATACTATCTTATTTCTATCATCCGTGTAGTAGCTGGAGGGATCATTAACTCTTCTATGTAAAACCTTGTAGTAGCTTCCATCTCAATCAGAGTAAGTTCACACTTTCTTAGTTTCAGAAAGCCTTACAAATCTACCTCCACTCTCACTGCATGCTCAGTCGTGTCCAACTCTTTGTGACCCCGTGGACTGTAGCCTGCAAGGATTTTCCAGGCAAGAATACTGGAGTGAGTGGCCACGCTCTCCTCCAGGGGATCTTCCTCACCCAGGGATCGAACCTTCATCTCTTACATTGGCAGGTGGATTCTCTACCACTAGTGCCACCTGGAAAACTTCACTTCGCTACGTCTCAGATAATGTCTTCACTTCTCTTCTCCCCACGTACTAGCCACGTTTCCCTGCTTGGTCCTGCATGGACACGGCACGCAGGCTTCTAGTTGGCAGCTTTTGCTCCTACATCTTCAGTCCTGCGTGTTTGTCCACTAAGTATCCAAGGAGTTGGTGTTCTCATATCCTTTAGGTCTTTCCATTATGGGTTTCAAAATTAATTCCACAGTGGCCAGAGAACAACTCTGGAAGGACTTAAATCTTTTCCAATTGATTGAGACTAGTTTTATGGCCCAGAATGTGATCTATCCTGGTAAAGTTCCATGTTCTACTATTGCAGACTGGCAGGGTCTGTAAATGTCAGTTATGCTAATTGGTTGATTACTTTGTTCAAATTTTCTATCATGGCTGATTTTATGTCTATTGTTTGTATGAAAGTGAAAGTCCCTCAGTCGTGTCCGACTCTTTCTGACCCATGGACTATACAGTCGATGGAGTGGGTAGCCATTCCCTTCTCCAGGGTTTCTTTCCAACTCAGGGATTGAACCCAGGTCTCCGTCATTGCAGGCAGATTCTTTACCAGCTGAGCCGTCAGGGCAGCCCATTGTTTGTATGAACTGAGAAAGTGCTGTTAAAGTCTATGACTATAATTGTGTATTTCTCTATTTTTCTTATAATCCTATTAGATTTTATTTCATGTCTTTTGAAATACTGCTATTAGATGCATAAACATTTAGAATTAACATGCCATCTTAATCAACAGACCCTTTTATATTTGTGAAATGATTTTATTTACACATTGTGACATTCTTTACTCTAAAATCTGCTTCTTCTGGTATCAGTATAGCCACCCCCATTTTTTTAAATTGGTGTTAGCATTGTATACATATTTCCATATTTTTACTTTTTACCCTCTTGTGTCTTCTTAAAGCTTTTTTCTTGTAGATAACGTATAGTTGAGTCTCTTCTTAAAGCTTTTTTCTTGTAGATAACGTATAGTTGAGTCTTGCTCTCTAAATTCACTTTGACAATCTATCTTTGAAATAAGATGTTTAGACCATTTGTATTTGATGAGATCATTGATACAGTTAAGATGAAATCTGTTATCTTGCTATTTGCTTTTCATTTCTCCCATCTGTTCTTTGTTCTCTTTCCTCTCGTTTTCTGCCATCTTTTAAAATACCTGAGTACTTTTTGGTGATTGCACTGTATTTCCTTATTAGCTATAACTAATCAGGCTAGTAGTATACACTTTTCAGCTCAGTTCAGTCACTCAGTCGTGTCTGACTCTTTGCGACCCCATGGACTGCAGTACGCCAGGCCTCCTTGTCCCTCACCAACTCCCGGAGTTTACCCAGACTCATGTCCATTGAGTCAGTGATGCCATCCAGCCATCTCATCCTCTGTCATTTTTTTCTCCTCCCACCTTCAGTCTTTCCCAGCATCAGGGTCTTCTGCAATGAGTCAGCTCTTCGCATCAGGTGGCCACAGTATACACTTTAGCTCATCATTTAGCTTCCTTCAGCTAGTGTTCTAACACGTATCCTGCAAGAACCTCACAATAGTTCCTGCTGTCATTTCTGCCCCCCAACACTGGTGCCATGACTACCATATGTTTTACTTTCCCACGGCACAAACTCCACACTACATTGCTACCACTCTTATTGAAAGAATCAATCATCTTTTATAGAGACTTAAATAATAAGGGAAAAATCCAGTATACACGTATACAGGAAGTTATCACTTCTTTTTTCCTTCTTGTGCATTCGTATTTCTATCTGGCTTTATCTCTGTTCTTCCTGAAAAATGTGTTGAGGCCTTCTTGTAGTGTGTCTCTGCTTGTCCTGAATTCTCTCAGCTTTTGCGGAAAACAGAAATCCCTGCTCTGTTTCTGAAATATGTTTTGTGTGGTACAGCCCCTAGGAAAGTGCATAGCTCCTTGTTTCCTTTCAGAACACTGAAGACGTTCCACTATCTTCTCCCTCACGTTGTTTCTGATAAGAAGCTCACTGACATCCGTAACTGTAGCTTTTTATTTATCGTGACTTATTCCTTCTCCGGTGGCTTTTAAAATGTTCCCTTCATTGCCGGTTTTGAGCAAGCAGGGTATTACGTGCCTTTGTGTAACTTGCTTGAGAGTCATTGAACCTCTCAAATCTGTGAATTTACGGTTTTTATTAAATTTTGAAAACTTTTGGGCATTATTCTTTCAAATACTCTTTCTGGCCACCCCTCCTCCTGTGCTGCAGAAGTTCTATCACTAATGCCATGTGGCTCTTGAGTCTACTTGGTGGAAATAAGTGCCGTTCCTAGCTCTGTGTGAACACCAAGCACTGCTCTTCCGACCCTTTAGGGTGATTTCACGCCCCCTCTCATATAGCTTCCTCACCTGTGGGTACTGCCTGTCCCAGCCTACCCCTTTGGAAGTTGACTCCACACCCTTCCTAGCCATTTTTGTCTTTCATGCTTTATTAGTTTCTGTAACACTCACCGCCTAAGCACATGAGCTGATAAACAGCAGGAATGTGAACCCACCTTGGGCACTGCTGTTTGCCCAGCATCTAAGACAATGCCACACTCACACAGCAGATGCTCAGTAAACAGGCAGGGAGTGAGTAAATAAGTTGTGTGTTTGGATGAACAGCTGAATGAAGAAAGAATAAATGAACCATTCCTGGGGGTGGGGGTGGGGGTGGGCTGTCCATATTCCTTCCTGTATCATTGAGAAAATGGAGCACGTTAGAATGATTTGCATAAATTCAGGCCCAGGAAACATTCAGGAGTAAGGATGAAAGCAAGAGGGAATGAATAGGAGCAGGGGAAAGTGTGCACACACCTGGGGCGCCAGACCAGTCGTGTTGGATGGTGGATGCTCTTCCAGTGCCCTTCATCCTGGGCTTTCTCATCAGTCCTGTGTTTTCTCAAACCATCCATCCCAGTTGCCATGGGAACATTTATGCTTCTCAGACCTTAAGGCTTCAGTTTGGTTTAGAAAGCAACAGTGTTGTACAAATAGGGCCAGAGTGTTTCTCTGGCTTCAGGATGGATACTTGGAAGATGAGAGGTCCAGGAACCATTTTCAGGCTGGAATGCTGATGTACCAAATTAGCTTCACATCTTCTCATTTAGGTTAATTGTGAAGCAGAATGCCTGGTGATGAAGACTAAATGCATCCTGAAAACCCAGCAAAGATTTCTAAATATCAATCATAGCTTACAAAGTAAAATTCAGAAATTCCAGCAGATTTGGAACAGCTTAAAAATATGAATATTTTTCCAATAAAAAATCTACTTTTTTTATAAAAAAAGTATCTGGTTGCCTAAGGAGGAGTAACATTTAAAAGAGCAATTTCTGAAACTTTATGACATTTATGTGTGAAATCTAATAGCAAAAAAACACAGCATCTGACAACATCCATTATAGAAAATAATGTTTTGAAATGGGGATCAATTTTTAATGTTTTCTTGGAGATGGATGCTCATATGGTCTAGATCACTTTCTGTACCTTCAAAGCAGAGGTCAAATGTTCATTTATTATTGAACCTAAATCTGATGTGAAATTCAAAATGGGCTATAGACATTTCCACACCATGCTATTTATTAATGAGTACTAATGACCTTGGTGAACTTGGGGCATTTTATGTAAAACCACACATTGTTGGCTTTGCTATGGAAAGGAAAATCTGAATACTTTGGTCCATTCCTCTCTGTTCTTCATGGCTGTAGGTTTTCATAGCAATTTGGGGTCTGCAGACTGGCCATATATATTCCTGGGTCTTTTTGATAAATTATGATTCCTGGACTGTCGGTGTACATCAGTGTGCTCCGAAAAGGGTAGAAAATGTCTCCATAGTGGCTTTCTCAATTCTGGCTTGAATGCATTTTCTTTTTATTTTCTTTTTGAGTAGGAGGTGGTTTATCCATTATCCCCAAGTGACTGGCACAGTGGCCAGCAATGGTATGGTTTTGCATCTCAGCATTTCCTTAGGGAACCCTTCAGCTCAGACACATCTTGACAGCAGCAAGGTGCTCCAGAGAACATCACTGAGGTCATCAGTTTGCTGCCTGGGTTACACCCTGAGGAGGAGGGGTAGAGAGCTAGTAGAATGGAAGGGTGTTGATGCCCATTTCATCTCCTTTCCTGCCTTCCTCATGAAAGCACATCCCAGAAGAACCTCTAATCACCAGACGGAGGATGAGGGTTTATGAGATCTATTCATCATCCCTAACTATTGATGCTGAAGTTTGAAATCCTTGCATGCTTCACAGAACTGGCTATGGCACCCAATTGTTTTAACTGAGAATACAATTGAAATGGTAATTTTATTGAAATTGAAATCATTGACATTACATTAAAATTATAAGCACATGATTTGCTTGCCTTATGGAGTGAACAGTGAAGGGAGGAGGAAGAATTATTAAGCTTACTAATGAGATTAGATGATTTGCATAATCAAATGTAATGAAATTTAAGAAGTGACAGCTCTTTGCCTCTTGCCAGGGTGATTTCTAAAATATAAACACATAGATCCATCCTCTCCCAGGTTTAGAAGAGGTGAAAAGGGGTGTTTTATAAACTCAATTATGGAAAACAGTAAATATCTGGATTGCAAAAATAAAATGTTTGCACTCTGCCCCTCCCTAGAGGAAATGCAGGAGGTCTATAAACACACAGGTGGAGGGCAGGGCGGAGCTGAGTAATTAGAACAGACAGGTGTGGCTTCAAGATCATTAGCATGTTGGTGGCAGGTTGGAGCTGCCAAAGGTTGTAGCTCACCTGCCAGGCCGGGGAAGGAAGGTGCCCAGGCCCACAGCCTTTCAGACTGGAGGCCGGGCTTGGAGCTGGCGCATCGCTTCCCAGAGCAGGTGTGTGGACATGCGGGTGAGCTGACCATCTACTTCCTTCTTAACCCTCGTCTCCTCCCTGAATCAACCTCTCTCTTGGCCTTTCCAGAATATAGATATATATGTGTATATATTTGCTGTTGTTAAGTCACTCAGTCGTGTCCAGCTCTTTGCAACCCCCTGGACTGTAACCCACCAGGCTCCGCTGTCCAAGAGATTTCCCAGGCAAGAATATTGGAGTGGGTTGCCATGTCCTCCCCCAGGGGACCTGCCTGATCCAGGGTTCAGAAACCCGCATCTCTTGCATCTCCGGCATTGGCAGGGGGGTCCTTTACCACTAGCGCCACCTGTGAAGCCCTATGTGACCCTGAAATGCAGGCAACCGGACATTTTATCGCTGCTGTGATGTCCTAAGTTTACCTGTTTCTGAAAACACAGTTTAAGATTCTTTCTGAGGGTTAGGTTGAAATCTGTCTTCTTTTATCTATTTATAACATTTACTTTTGGAAAAACTAGAAGTCTGGAAGCTAATAATGAAAGACAAATTCCAAAGCCAAGAGGTTCTGGATTGCATGGGATTCTCTCAGCAAATTTCTATTGTTTCCTGCAAAGAAGGAAACAACATGTATGTGGTAGAATTGGCGGTGACTTTGGCTCCTTTCAAGATGTTACTTGAACTAGCAGAATCATGTGCAGGGAGTGACTAGTGATAGGGCCACTTTCTCCTGAGTCATGGAGGAAACACTTAGCAGAAGGCAGCTGTGGAGAAGGCAATGGCACCCCACTCCAGTACTCTTGCCTGGAAAATCCCAGGGACGGAGGAGCCTGGTGGGCTGCAGTCCATGGGGTCGCTAAGAGTAGGACACAACTGAGCGACTTCACTTTCACTTTTCATTTTCATGCATTGGAGAAGGAAATGGCAACCCACTCCAGTGTTCTTGCCTGGAGAATCCCAGGGACGGGGGAGCCTGGTGGGCTGCCATCTATGGGGTTGCACAGAGTCGGACACGACTGGAGCGACTTAGCAGCAGCCGCAGCAGCAGCTGTGACCTAAGGACCTAGAGTTCTGTGTGTATTGTTTTTCTGTCACTTTGTGACCCCATGGACTGTAGCCTGCCAGGCTGCTCTGTCCATGGGATTCTCCAGACAAGGATACAGGAGTGGGGTGCAATTTCCTTCTCCAGGGGATCTTCTCAATGCAGGGATCAAACCCAAGTTTCCTGGGTTTCCTGCATTGGCATGAGGATTCTTTACCAGTGGTGGGAGAGGAAATATCACACAGAAAATCACTCATTACATTTCCAGGCTGATTCAACCTCTATCACTGCAGTAATAAATTACTGCAGATTCAGTAGCTTAAAGCATCATAAATTTATCATCTTGTGCTTCTGTTGCCAGGACTCCAACAATGATCTTGCGGGCTAAAATCAAGGTGTCAACAGGCTGCTTTCTCCACCCTCCTCCCATCTCTCGTAGCACCTGGGTACTTCTTTATTCTGACTGGCTGCAGAATTCAGTTCCCTGAGATTGTCAGACTAAGGTCTTGCTTTCCCGCTCGCCATCAGCGGAGACCATTCTCAGCTCTGTGAGGCTGTCTTCATCCTTCGGCTCATCTCCACCTCCTCCATCTCTAAGACATCAGTGCTTGTCGAGCGCCCCTCATGTTGCATCTCCCTGACTTCCTTGCTTTGGAGGGTTATTGGGCTTGGATCCCATCCACTCATCTAATCTAGGATAATCCCCCACCTCTCAAAACTCATAATCTCAATTTCATCTGCAAAGATTCTTTTGTTACTTTTGGCAACATATCCTAACATATCCATATAGTTTCCTGGGATTAGTGTGTGGACATCTTTCAGGGGTCATGGCTCTTATTCCCCCTATTGTACTGGAAATTTAATAACAGAAATAAGATTGCAAGGCTAATAGATACACTGCATACCACAAGCAAGTAATCTTATGCTAATTGAAGGTATCTTTATTTGTGCATCTTCTAAAGAACTTACCTGGTAGAATCATTAGAACTTAGTTTAAATTATTAACCTTGAATTGTTTCTAAAATGTATTAGTCTGTTCTTCTTCCTAATTCTGATTGACCTCTCTGTTCACTGACAACAGAGAGTAGTTAGAAGCTACTGTAAACCAGTGTGTACCCGAGGTCTGGGCATTAGCCTGGGGCATCTCTAGGCCCTGTTGTGCTGTGATGCTCAGGACTTTTCATAGTGGATGCTGCCCTTATTCTCAATCTCTTTTCTTCAATGTTCCTGTTTGTCATCTGCCATCCTTGCTTGAAATTGCAGGGATCATGGACCCTTTCTCAGTGAGCACACAAACCTAATGCATTGTGTCTGGACAAAAGCAGCTTAAGAAACAGCTACTGCATAGGGGCGTATTTTTGAATGAATTAGCGGGTGGGTGTGTGGATGGATAGATTAGCGGATGGTGTTGGTTGCGGTTTGGTCACTAAATCGTGTGTGATTCTTGTAACCCCGTGGGCTGTGGCCTGCCAGGCTCCTCTGTCCATGGGATTCTCCAGGCAGAAAATGCTAGAGTGGGTTGCCATTTCCTTCTCCAAACTAGTGGATAGATGTGATAAATGGAATATTCCCTGCCATGTCAGTAAACAATGGGTGTCATAGTCATTAACAAATATTGCAGCCTTAGCCTATGGTGAGTTGGTGGGCCCTACAGGAACTCAGGAAGGAAAAAGTATCTGCCATCTAGCAGCCACCAGTCTGCAACCACTCCCCACGGTGAGCCCTGAGGAAACTCAGGATGAGAAAGCCCAGGATACTGGCCCCAGGCAGCTGAGGTGCAGATCAAAGGACTGACAATGAGCCCAGACTCTTGCATCTTCTCATACATAAAAAAGTGCTAAATTCCTTAACTTATCTGCCTTTTAAAATTAACAATAATCTTTTGGTGCTCAGGCTACATGCCCTTTGTTGCAAAATTCCTATGTATCCTAGCTCTCACCAGGCCTCCTCAGAGCAGTTCTCTCAGGATTACTTGAGATGCTGCCTCTTGGGCTTCAGCCCTAAAGCTTCCCACTGAATAAAACATAATCCTCAACTTTTAGACTGTGAATATTTTGTTTAGTCGACACTACTAACATCACTAAGAGTTTGAGCACACTCTGGGAGTTGGTGATGGACAGGGAAGCCTGGTGTGGGTCAGTCCATGGGGTCACAAAGAGACAGACATGTTGAGTGACTGAACTGAACTGACGTAACTGGAATGCGTACCATACTCAGTTTAATTTTTAAGAAATTGAGACATAAAAGGCAGTTAGTTTGAAAGAAAGAACAGAATTCTGAACTCCTGATTTCTAATCCAATACCTTTTGTTCTATATTAAGTCCTGTTCACAATCAACCAGGCCACCCAACCCCACTATATACAAATTCTGATAAACCTGTGGATCTAACTTCGAAATGTTGGTTTTCAAACCTGACAAGTACAAGTCTGTACTAAATTCCAAAGACTAGCCTCAAACTCAGGGTGGTCTGGGTGTGAAGTGGAAACACCAGGGTCCTTAGGGACCAGGACTTTTCCTTATCCTTGGGCAAGAATTATTTCCCCCACAATCTAGGGACATTAATTCTGTAATTCGTTGTTGCTGTTCAGTGATCATGTCCGACTGTCTGCAACTCCATGCACTGTGGCACGCCAATAGGGAAGAACAAATCTGACTCCATACTGGATCTGTTTCTTCTACTTTAACCTTTGTATTTTATTGCTTTTGCTACAAGGCAGTCACTAAAGGAATGTTGCCTATAGCTTAAAATATATATAATGGAGCATCTCCAGGGACCTTGCCTCCTATACCTGAATGTTAAGCTTTGTTTAGCTCATAGGAAACATCCTGACTAGACGCACCTTAAACGGCTGCAGAAAAAAAGAAATTAACGTATCCAGCACCAAGAAATGCGTGGTAACTTGTCCCCTTTTCACTGTACCTCCTCAGCTCTCCCTCTTTGTAACGTAAGAGAAACTAGCATCCAAAGTCAGGCAGGACGTTCTTTAGGACGCTGGTCCCTCATCTTCTGGGTGTGCTGGACTTCTGAATAAAGCCACTGTTCTCTGCCCCAACACCTCCTCTCTCCATCCATCAGCCTGTTGTGCAGCAAAATGAGCTTGGACTCAGTAACTATACTGTATTTTCAAAATTAGAGCAAGATAACATGTCTAAAAGACCTGTATCAGGGACCTACAAATCTCTAAAACATTCAAAGTCTAAAACTAAAGTTTCTACATATTCAGGGCCAGTCTTCAGGATCTCAGCAGATCTCTGGCATCCTACGAGAAGCTGTAGAGAGAAGAGCTGAACAACGGATCCCACATCTGAGTGCACTTTAGAGAGGGGGACAAGAAAACATTGCCTAAATTTGCAGTCAGCACCAGGGGTTGTGACCATCACATTGCTTGCTTGCCCTGAAAGCCCTCTTGGTGAGGCCCTGACTCCATTACTCTGCTTTGTGTTTATTTTATTTTTTTCTCTATTTCCTACTGAGTTAAAATACGTCCACCTAGGAGTCTTAAACACAGCCCCTAAATGCTTCCATTTGCAAGAAGACTTTGTTTGCCCTGTTGCAGGAAAACAGCCTTCATCCTTCCTTTCCAATAAGATGCTGAAACACCTCCCTTCCCACCCAGTGACAGAGAGGCACCTTCACCCATCACACTCTCTTTCTCTGGTTAATACCAGTGTGTTTTATAGAACCTGGATGCGTTCAGCTTGGTTTGTCAAGAGACGGAGGTTCTGTATTCTGTCTGCACCGTAGTTAATTTACATGATTTGAACCTCTTTTGGAGACAATTTGTTCTGTGTCATCAGATTTAAGTGTCTCCAAGCTGCTAGCAGAGGAGCAGAGAAGCTTATGACGGTCCTTTCATAGGAAATGTGTATCACAGGAATATAAACCAGCCCCTCAGAGGAGCAGTGCTGACATAAATCTGCTCTGATCCTACTCAAGGGTGTTGGAATGTGTTTATTTTCTTGTTGTTATTATTTCAGTGTTTGCCTTCTAGAACGAACCTGGCTGCTAGGGATTGTTAACTAAGATAAAGTGTTTCCACCGAAACCTCCTGGTGATGCATCCTGGCCAAATCTTCATTTTGAATCTTGCCCAGAAACAATCATTAGAGGTTGTTTTAGTATATTTAAGGAAGGAAAAGGAGACAGCAAAGAAGGAGAGGAAGGAGGAGGAGAAAAGGAGGGGGGAAATAGACATTTTACATTTCTGCTTGGTCTTCCAGCTAAATTAGTTTATTTCAAGTTTCTCTTAGCAAGAGCTTCCTCGGAGAAACGTTATGGTACACTAATCTATCCTGAATAGATTTGTAGAAACTTTTCCTTAAGTAGGTCTTGCATTTAAGGGCTCTGTGTAGCATTCACATTTGGAAAAGAGCTCCTCCGTGTCTGTGTTCTCTGCAAACACACATGAGAGAGCCCTGGATGCTTATGCTCAGGCGTGTGGAGCTGCTGTGTTTAAATAATTGCTCTTGCCAACAGCAGAAACCTACCCACATCTAATTTACATGGGAACTAAGTAACTGGCATTTGGCTGGGCTGATTGAGCACATCATGATTTTAAATATCATCTCGCTGTATCAATGTTCACCAAGAGATCTTAGTAAAGTAAGATGCATAAACAGCTGATATCAGACTAGAATACTGATGTATATAGTTACATAAAAGACACATTGAAGGCATCCTACAACAAGGATTGGTACTGCTTTTTTTTCATATATATATACATTAACTTGTGCTCTCTCATGGATCAGATTTCTAGGATACAATTCCTTATCTTTGCTTCTCTGGGCATAATTGACTTATACCATTCATGGTATAGGCACAGGAAAGGCTTTCTAAATGACAGCAATTAAGAGCAACAATGAAGCTGAATTCTGCATATTTAAGATGATTTCTTTTTCCCCATTGTAACAGACACTCACCAGGCTCAGAGATGTTGCGAGTGGTTACTTAGAGATGGCACAGCTCAGGATAAGATGGTGAGCCATCCTGATGGATTCCATGTGCTGAATGTGATACTAGAACAGCCTCACTGGCAACTGTCCTCATTAATTATCAGAAACGAGTCTTAGGCTAACACCACTAATTAGGAAAAAATTAATTGCTTGGACCAAAAAAATAGGCATTTGGCAGGATACCAAGTATCTCTGTTGGTTTGTGTAAGTCCTGCCTGGAGGCAGGTAAACAAACTAAATTGCCATTTTAGACTCTTCAAGCTTTTATAATTTTTTAATAATTAATATATAATTGGATAGTTTGATAAATTCAGAAAATGACTTATTTACTTTGAAATCATGTAAGAAAGAGTTTTCTCTTTTTCTCAAAGGAGAACTGGCTCAGCCAAGAAGCACACCAGTGGAAAGTTTGCCTGTGAAAGCATAAATTCCTCCCCCTCACCTCGAATTCCCAAAGTGCACGCATATGGCCTGGACTGGACACCCACAGACTTGCTTCTGCATTGACCAGTGTTACCAGCCAGATGGCCGCATGATAGCCTGAAAGCCTCTTGTTCCATCTCTGGGATCCTCAAAATAGAAACTTTGTCTGTGTCCAGTCTGCGTTACCTGTGACACCTAGCATCCATCTGTCTATCTCTCTGTTCATCCATCCACCTATCCTTCTTTCTATGCATCCGTCTACCTACCCAAGTTTCCATCTGTGGTAGTGGCCTAGTCTCTACGTTATGCCCGACACTTGCGACTCCATGAACTGTAGCCCACCAGGCTCCTGTGTCTGTGGGATTTCCCAGGCAAGAATGTTGGAGAGGGTTGCCATTTCCTTCTCCGGGAGATCTTCCCAACCCAAGGATCGAGGCTGTGTCTCCTGCATTGGCAGGTGGATTCTTTACCACTGAGCACACCTGGGAAGCCCTAAAGTATCCATCTAGTTGCAACTAAAAATAATAAGTAGATGAATACTCAGTGAAAACATAAAGACCACATGTCCTCCATAATATAATAAAATAAAAAGTAGGTTGCCCAGTTTTCTTAAAAAATTTTTTTTTAATTGAGGAATCATTTATTTACAGTATTGTGTTGGTTTCCGCCAAACATCAACATGAATCAGCCACAGGTATATAAATGTCCCTTCCCTCTTGAGCCTCCTCCATCACCTTTCCCATCCCACCCCTCTAGGTGGTTACAGAGCCCCGGGTTGAGTTCCCTGAGTCATACAGCAAATTCACACTGGCTCTCTGTTTTGCATATGGTAATGGAAGTTTCCATGTTACTCTCTCCATACATCCCACACTCTCCTACCTCCCACTTCTCCGTGTCCATAAGTCTATTCTCTATGTCTGCATCTCCACTGCTGCCATGCAAATAATTTCACCAGTACCATCTTTCTAGACTCCATATATATTTATTAGTATATATCTTTACCTCCTGACATTCAGAGCATGACAGGTTCTTGAAGTCAGAAGGTCCTCTGTGATCATGAGAATGAGAACAGAGAAGTCGGGAGAAGTGAAAGAACTTTCCCAAACAGTGCTTCTTAAAAACCAGCTGGAACTTGAGTGCCTTTTACCTTGAACATCTTGCCTATATTTATTTCAGTGGTGCAATGCTCATCGGAGGAAGTTAAAGTTCCTGAAACCTCACTCTTCCAGGATAAGAGACAGATTTACTATTTTAACAAGCTTTGCATGAAGCCGCATGGATTACCTGGGGAAAGTTTCAAATTGTTCCTCAAGATCATGGTCCCAATAAGGTGGCCAGAAGAAGCACAGGCAAAGGGCAAGAGCTTTGACTTGAGTGGAGCTCACAGTGCAG
Organism: Oryx dammah; assembly: GCF_014754425.2. Classification (NCBI taxonomy): domain Eukaryota; kingdom Metazoa; phylum Chordata; class Mammalia; order Artiodactyla; family Bovidae; genus Oryx; species Oryx dammah. The sequence goes on from NW_024070204.1 coordinate 4,629,325, forward strand.
CGCAGCAGGGAGATGGAGTCGGTAGTAAAGGACCGTGAGTACTGACTAATGGATCAGACCATCCTGTCTAGTTCAAGGCTGGCCTTTTCACTCTCCACCCTGTTCATAAAGGTTGGCCAAAGCAGAGCTCTCTTTCGGTTTCATCTGCTAAGATGGCCTTGCTTTGAAACCACAGAAATTGTTTTTTCTTCTATAATGAAGTTCCTCACTCATCATTCATTTTTTTCTGTGTTTATTTCATAGTAGTCAACGATTATGAGTGGAATCATCTCATTAATTCATTGCTGGCAAGAACAAATGCTCTGAGATGTGCAAGGATGACAACTCTCTGGCATGAATCTCTGGCAGAATCTGGGGTATTTTGTCTATAATTCAAAAGGGTCTGTGCCTGTGAAAATCCTTCAGAAAGTAAGCCACGAAATTACCTCTAACTACTTTCATTATGTGGAACAATCCTCTACCCAGAGCACATTGTGTTACAAAGGACATAGAAATGGCCAGATGGTATTTTGAGTGTTCTGGGTAGCGTTATTGTACAGAACTCAGGGGACGGAGCGGCTGTTAACTGCCGGGCGCATCCCGGACGTGGCCGGCACTGCTCAGCGGGGCGAGATGGCTCAGTGAGAACTCTTTCAAACACGGATGGCCTCATCCCAAAGTTTAAATTCTGTCAAATCGCCCCTCTGTGATGATAATTGCTCATAGGAGTGATACATGGGCCTCAGTAAAACAAGGTCAGGGCAACTCTCTGAATCAACTTATTAAAATGCCAAAGTTTGATTCTATAAGCTGACAGTTTAGAAACAATTTTTACTCAACCCCCAGGAACCGTCTCCAGACAGCAAGCTAAGACTAAATGACCTCATTCTCTATTGTGCGTGTCACAGGTGTACAATTGGCAGGGACATCCCAGGGTTTTGTCCTGGCTGAGCTATTAATAACAGCAGGGTAAGCCCAATTAGCGATCCAAAAACTCTAATCATAAATGAACGCCGTAAAACACCTACAACTGTAAATAAGACTAGAGTATCTCTGAACTTCATGTTAAATTATAGAATGTGTTCCTCATAATTAAAACCCCAGATAGTTTCTTCCATTCAGCTTCACACAAACTCTATAAAAGCAGTGTTAAATACCTCTGTGAACTATCGGGAGGATGCTACAGACACAGGTAATTTCTCAGGTATTTAAGATCCAAGCTGCTTATTGAACTAACCTGTAAGAGTACACAGAAGCAAGGAAACCACAGAACTTACATACGTATCGACATCTCTTTATTCAAACCTCTTGTTTCAGAGGTTACAATGAAGTCTGGTTCTAATGTTAACATGGACATTTTCTCTTCCCAGGAAGTATTTCCTTCATTCTTTACCCATAAGAATTCCTTCTTTTTATTTCATTTAAAGATTTCTTGCTTGTCACCATAACAAGAGTTCCGAGTAAAAACAAGAGTTCCAAGCAAATTGCAAGATGTGTAATTAAGATCGACCTTTCGGCATAGACCATTCGTTTGCATAGCCAATAAGTATTTATAAAGTTTCTCTTTGTTGTGGCTTTCAAGCGATTTGGGGAAATAAAAGAAACAGAAGACGTGTAAGACATGGCAGTATGTGGGAGAGACGTCAAGCCCAATTTAGAATGTATGCATGAACGGGGGATCTGCTTATACCAGGGCTTTCCTGCTGGCTCAGACGGTAAGGAATCTGCCTGCAATGCGGGAGACCCGGGTTCGATCCCTGGGTGGGAAAGTCCTCTAGGGAAGGGAATGGGAACCCACTCCAGTATTCTTGCCCGGAGAATTCCAGGGACAGGCCATGGGATCACAAAGAGTCAGACACTATTGAACGGCCAGCACACACAATTACACACCAATCTTGATAAGAAAAGTCAAATAGGGCCACAATGGGCCACTGCACCTCCTCCTCGTCTCTCCTTGGCCTGTGTGAATTTTTCCCAGGACAGTAGCATCCCCATGATGGGATTGTTACCCGTTACCTTCCATTCAAGCTCTCTTATTTTCATATTTGATGCAAAAAAGAACACTTAAGAATTTCAGTGTGAACCCTGGAGGGATTCAAACCCTCTTCGCTTTCTCTCACCAGATAAGAGGTCTCCATGCACTGGCCTTCTGAAATGGTCTTCTTCTCTGTTATGAAAAGAGTGGTTGAAATCATGTCAATTTACATATTGCTATGAATTCCTCTGGCTTTTAGCAATACTTTTCAAATCTTCTAAGGAGAGTTCAGAAAAAATTATTTCACTGCATGCGTGCCTGACTTACAGAAATTGGTGATACCTGCTATTTCAAATTGCCTCCTAAATAGTCTTCTACCCTCTTCCACCAGGTTCCTGTCATTCTGAATGCTTCCCAGGCTGCCTTCCCTGGCACAAAATGAGAGCAAAGGAACAAAATATCCTGAGTTTGAACAGCTATTGGCAGTGTCAGCTTCTCCAAACCTGCCCCCATTCTTCCCATGAACCCAGGTGGAAATAATGCCTCTGCAGTTCATAACAAAGAGTACAGGTTCCACAGTCTCCCGAACACACCCCAAGTCTTATATTTCTGGTCTTGCAGAGCTGATGTAACTTAAAAAAATTCTGTTATTATGGTTTATGTGAGCAAATTTTAAAGCTTCTCAATATTTACATTTATTTTTGATACTTGGAGAACTGAAAGGACAGTCTGCTGCAGCCACAGCTTTCATATTTCAGCCATTTGTAGGAAGTATGCTCTGTATGGACCTTACATGTTATAATAATCAGATGGTTATCTTTTACTGAGTGAATGGTTTATTGCAAAGAGGAGGGCAGTTCACGCAGAAAATGAGGGTCGACTTGTCATATAAGTGTTAGATGATTCACTGTAATCTTTTTCGTTTGCATCTTAAAATGTTCTCCTCTCTGTAAGGAATACGGGTCTTATCAGCCTCATTATTATGGAGGTAATTATTTCAAATTTTGTGTCCTTGTTTGGGGGGAGGGTAGCATGCCCAGATAAAGGTAAATGGAAAAGCTCAGTAGTGCAATAATCTGTGCGCGTATAAGGAAAGCACTTGGAACAGCCCTGGGAGGGACACTTCATTGCGGGACACCAGACACTGGGACTCCCCAGCTCCTGGGAGAGGCCGTCTCTTCCTTGGGTGCCCACATCTACGAGCGCTTGGACCTGGTGGGTCTTACGGATGCTGGAGACACTGGGGGCTGCTTGGAGGGCTGTATCTGCATAAAGAACTTTGGGGCTTCCTGGCCATCAATTCACTGAGAGGGGGGCCCCATCCTCAGACCTGGGACCCAGAATCAGGCGGGGCCAGGGCGAGTCTGAGCACAGGTGGTGTCCACCACACTGATCCTTCTCCGGCCTGGCTACCCAGAAAGCCACGTAGACTGTCAAAGCAGAGGTAGACAGGGCTACAGGTAAAACCTCAAAGAGCCATCCTTGGAGCTTTCCTGGTGGTCTAGTGGTTAAGAATTCACCCTCCGATGCAGGGGCACAGGTTTGATCCCTGGATGGGGAACCAAGAGTAATTATTACTCTCTAACAATAACAAAAAAATAGGCTTAAAAAAACTCATTACATAATCCAGAAGTCTGTTCTTTACATCTGTGTCTCTTTTGCCGTCTCGCATACCAGAGGGATGGGGTGGGGAGGGAGGTGGGGGGGTGGTTCAGGATGCGGGACAATGTACCCCCGTGGCTGGTTCATGTCAAAGTATGGCAGAAAACACCACAGTGTCGTAAAGTAATTAGCCTCCAACTAAAATACATAAATTAATTTTAAAAACTCATTATAATAATGATATCTGATCCAAAGAGAATGTAGCTGGTTGTTTCCATACATTTTCACGTGCAATTTCTTCCTCTCTCTTCAGCTTATTTTCCACTGACAACTCCTGTTTCGGAACCTATGCTCAGGTGTGTTCTCCTCCTGAATTTTTGCCACCCTTATTACTTCTCTTCTGTCCTCAGGTTCTAGGCTATAGAGCACCATCTTCATAATGTTTCCGGTATAAAGGCCCAGATTCCACACAAGAATGCAAGCACCCCAGGGTTTGGGAGCTTCTCACAGCACCCAGAGTGAAGAGAAGTCGAGTAAAAATTCTGGGAGACTCACCGACCTTCCCCTGCTTTAAGAAGACTTCACCTCTAGTTAGCATCTGTTCAGCAAACGCTCTTTCTGAAAGTTCTTCCACTGAAACATTCTCCGGCTATACCCGCATTTACTACTGTGCTGCATTTGAAGACTCACGTTTCAAAACCCCAGAATCTTAGAATGACAGGAAATTTAGAAGCGTTTAACCAGCAGTTTTTGTGAAACTATTTTCTGGGCAGACTTTAGCAAAATCAGATGCTGCTGAAATTGTGTGGGACTCGTTCTCCTTGCAGAGTTCAGCAGGACAGGAGGTGGTTTTTGGAGCAGGCAAAGGGCCTGGGCTGAGAACGTTAGGACAATATGGTTTTCTGTAATGGGGTGACATCATTAAAAGTGGAGGATTCGGGCAAATCAGGCCAAAAGGGAAATCCTTAGAGTCTTGGGTATGCATGGAATCCCAAGACCTCTTTCTCCACCATCATTCTCCCCAAGAGTCTTTGTCACTTGTCACCCCTGCTTTTGGGGTCTGGTGCAATTCTGTAGGAAAGAGATAATCACTGCTCCAGGAATCTTATGGCCCCTACGGTCCCCAAGGTGAAAAATCCAAGGAAACAGCCTGAACAGCCTTAAGCACAGACTCAGCCAACCAGGTGCTGACCTGTGCCCACGTGCCTACCCTTCTACTGATTGGAAATGTCTGCTGACTTGACCAAAGGCATTGGACCTGGACTTTCCTGGTGGTCCAGTGGTTAAGAATCTGCCTGCCAATGCAAGGGACATGAGCTCCATCCCCATTTGGGAGATCCCACAGGCTGTGGGGCAGCTAAGCCCATGTGCCACAGCTGCTGAGCCTCTGCTCTAGAGCCAGCATCCTGCAAATACTAGACCCTGTGCCCTGCAACAGGAGAAGCCAGCAGCGTGAGAAGCCTGTGCATTGTAGCCAAGAGTGGCCCCTGCTCCCTGCAACTAGAGAAAAACCCGAACACAGCAACAAAGACCCAGGACGGCCACAAACAAATACATTAATTTTAAAGAAGGCAATGGACCACGTGATTGAGGTTTCTAGGCACAACTATACATGCTTGGTTTTTCCAGTGGTCATGTATGGATGCGAGAGTTGGACTTGACAGAAAGCTGAGCGCTGAAGAACTGATGCTTTTGAACTGTGGTGTTGGAGAAGACTCTTGAGAGTCCCTTGGACTGCAAGGAGATCCAACCAGTCCATCCTAAAGGAGATCAGTCCTGAGTGTTCATTGGAAGGACTGATGCTGAAGCTGAATCTCTAGTACTTTAGCCACCTGATGCAAAGAGCTGACTCATTTGAAAAGGCCCTGATGCTGGGAAAGATTGAAGGTGGGAGGAGAAGGAGGGGATGACGGAGGATGAGATGGTTGGATGGCATCACCGACTCAGTGGACATGGGTATGAGCAAGCTCCAGGAGTTGGTGATGGACAGGGAAGCCTGGTGTGCTGCAGCCCATGGGGTCGCAAAGAGTCAGACATGACTGAGAGACTGAGCTGAACTGAACATGCACCATTTCTTCAGCAAAACTGTGCCAACTGGCAGAGGACAACCATCACCAGCACCTAGTGGGTGGGGCAGGTGTTAGCTGTGCTTCCCTGAATTCAGTGAAGGCAGAGGGCTGTCTGAGAGTATTTCAGTGTGTGTGTGGTGCGTGTGTGTGTGGAGGGGGACTGCTCTTTTGCGGGTCATGCATATTCAGAAGGTCTGCAATGCCTGCCTGCTTACAATGCAGTAACATCAGTGATCTTAATGATTGGCATCCGTCCTTTCTTAAATTCAGCCTCCTTTGAGATGCAAAACCACCTACTATCTTTTGAATATGAGCAGATTATTTTAAAAGCTACATATCATATCTCTTGGTATCTCTTGATTTGCCTGAGAGTTCATCTTGATGAATAATTCCTTGGGGAGGTGGCGATGCAAAGAAGGAAAACAATGTTTGCAGAGTTAAACTCTGCAAGATGCCTCCTCCACTCACAGGAGAAATCTGGAGGTCTAAATTGTGCAAATGAGTTTAATTCCTGTTTAAAGGGCTTCTGTTTAAATCCTTCCCTTATCCCTAAAGCAAGCTAAAATTACCAAAGACATTTGGGGAATTTGAAATGTAAAATCCTTCTTAAAGAAAATTCCTGTTTGCAATCAGAGAGTTTCAGAGATAGAGAGAAGAAAATCAAGACAGGAATCCATACATCTGAATACTGTATATACAGAAATATTGTTTTCTGTGTGCTTGCCTCAAATGAGAAGCCTTGGATTTCAGGATATCACCACTGAGAAAATTAGTATAGAACCAAGAGGACAAGCTCGACAAGCATTTAGAGCACTTCGCCAGGATTTCACTTTTAATGATGCAACTGCAAATGAGTGTAGGTTTGTAATTAGGAGAGAGAACAGATGGTGAAGACTCCGTTTAAAGTGTTCATTAAGATAACCTACACTGCCAAGTTTCCGTCCCTGCTACGCGGCGGCTGCTCGGTTGAAAGGCGTTGCGCAGAGATGAGAAGGAGGAAGGATCCGGGCAGCGGGAAACGCAGCGCCACGGATTCCCTATTGTCTGCCAGTTTCCAGACGTGCGCAGCGCGGAGCCCAAATGTGGTCACGGAATAGCTGAACATCCGCGTCCTAGACGCACGGCCTCCCAGCTCTGAAGTGCAGCTCCCTGGGCTGTGGGGTTGGAAGCAGCCTCTCCGGGGGACGCATAGTACCCGCTTTGTAGCATCCCCACTCCTGAGTGTAGGCTGGACTTTACAGCGGGCTTCTGACAAATACAGAAGATGGAAGCAATGGGGTGTCATTTCCGAGATCGGCTGCAAGGACACTGGCTCTCTCTTGCTTGGAGGGAAGCCAGCTCCCAGGCTGTGAGCTGCCCTACAGGGAGGTCCAGATGTGAGGAATCCGCGTCTCTGGCTAACAGTCAGGGCTGAGGCCACCAACATCCGTGTGAGAGAGCTTGCAAGTGGATCCTCTCCCGGCTGGACCTTGGCTGCAGGCTTTTGAGGGACCTGGAGTCAGAGGCACCAAACTGATACACATTCGGATCCTTGGCTCACAGACACTGTGGGGTCATTGGGCGATAAACGCTGTTTTAAGCATCAGGCTATTTTTATGCAGCCATAGATAACGAACCCATTCTCCAAAGAGGCAGGAGCTCAGAAACCCAAGGCTTCTGTCCAATTATTCAGTGGGCAGATGGCCCACTCATTCTCTTTTTGTTTTCTCATTTTATGTAATTACAGTCAAGCAGTGGGTTCCTGGAATCTCAGTGAGAACATAGGATGAAAAACCTTGTCAAAATATTCGATAGTAATATATTTGGTTGAACTTTTACACATAATTAAAATGTCAAATTGATCTTGCAGGAAAGTTAAACAGCCTGGTTATCTTTAGAATAGGTTGCCAGGGATCGTGTGTTTTCATTTCTGTGTGACTGGAGGTGGAAAAACGTGCCCAGGGAGGTTGAACTCCGCGTCTGTGCGGTCAGGCCCTTGTGTCTTTGTGGCGCATACATGCACACACCCTGAGCGCTGAGCTCCTGCATTGAGGATGCGCTGGCTGGATGCTCCCTTGGACTTGTTTTATACAATTTGCATGAGCCACAAGTGTCTTGCAGCATCTGCTTTTCTACACAGTACCCCATTTTTAGAGGAAAAGAAAAATGAAACTCACACGGGTTCCTTTCTGTCTTACTATCTAGAAACCGTCTTGTCCTCTTGTTCTCTTTTTTCCCAGTTTCTAAGCTTTGGGATCCTGTGGACTCTGCCTTAAGAACTCTCTTCTGTGCATTTTCTCCCTTGCTGTTTTCGCTGTTCCGTTGCTAAGCCGTGTCCGACTCTCTGTGACCCCACGGACTGCAGCATGCCAGGCTTCCCTGTCCTTCACCATCTCCTGGAGTTTGCTCTAACTCAAGTCCTTGTTTTCTCCCTCGGTGACCTCATCTGGTCCTTAATTGCTTCATAAGATGCATGTGTCCTTCCTGAGCTCTAGACTCAGGCACCTTGACATCACACTTGGATGTTTAAAAGAAATATTTCATTTAAAATGTCCAGAAGAAGAACTAACTCCTGATTTTTCCTGCTGGTGTCCTCTGGCCCCCACTTTAGCCAACAATATGCTCATTTACCAAGTGAGCACGTATTGGGGGATAGCTTTGACTCCAGAAGCCCCACATTCAAGCCATCAGTGGGTTTTGCTGCCTCTGTCTTGAAAACATATACCAAATAAGACCGCTACTTACCACCTCCGCTGGATCCAAACGAGGCCAGCCCACCAGCACCTATGTCTGCCCTAATGCATTGTCTTAGGCTGATAACATCTTAGGCAATTTATCATGAGAAAGCCAGAGTGATTTGTTAAAACCATATATTAGATTGTACCAGCTTTTCTTTTTTTTCTGTTTCAACACTCTCCAGTGTCTTCCTATCCCCTTTAAAACAAAAGAAAGAGCACATTTTAAAAGCGTTATCACTCTCATCTCAACCAATAAAAGGTGGCTCAAGCAATGGGATCATTGCAGAGGATGTGGTGAGGGAACTAGAGTGTTAACAGGGAAGTAAATTAGCTGGGGTGAGACAGGCTCTTGGGTTAATCAGCAAAGAACCGAGAGGGAGAGGAGACATCGCCATGGGATCAGTTCACATCCTCCGCGGAGCTGATTATCTTTTCAACTATAAAACAGGAAGCAGGGGGCGAGGTTATGGTTAGAACCTAGCCCTGAGGCACATTTCTTAAGGGTCATTCTTTCCTGTTTACTTGTTAAATTTTTTATTTATTTGGTGTTGGCTGTACTAGGTCTTCGTTGCCGTGCGGGCTTTTCTCTAGTTGCCATGAATGGGGGCTACTCCGTGGCTTCTCCTGTAGTGGATCACAGGCTTCAGGAGTTGCAGCTGGTGAGCTCGGTTCCTGGGCTCTAGGCTCAGCAGTTGTGGCTTGCGGGCTTAGTTGCTCCATGGTGCGTGGGATCTCCCCGGATCAGGGAGCGAACCTGTGTCTCCTACCTTGGCAGGCAGGTTTGTTACCACTGAGCCACCAGGAAAGCCCCCTGTTTACTTTTACGATAAAGCGCAGTAGGTTTTGCATTTGGAAGTTAAGGAATGTATTAACTTTGAACCCTCACGATAAACCTTCCTACTACCCAGATCTTGTAACAATCTAGGTCTCCCTGGGGAAAGGAGCAACCCCCTTATTCCCCTATCTCTGAATCCTTGGTTGGCTCACCACTGCCAACTCTTTGATTCTGGGTTTGTTCGTGACCCGTGTGCGCCCTATGGGGGTGCAACGGACGTAAACTTGATAGATGAGGTAGCTGATGGTCAAGGGACTGCGTTCCTGAGTGTTGTATCTAAAATCACTCTGTTCAGTGATAATCAACCAGGACAACTGATACATTTTTGCCACCTAGACCTGCTCATGTTGCACCAAGGTTATCTGGATTTAATTTCCTGTGGGGTGGCAATAGTAAACGACAACTAGAAATTTAACCCAAACGCTGCCAAGTTTGGACACTGAATCTGAAACATGGGTGACTCTGGGCATTTTCCAGCTAGGTCATTAAGCTCGAATAACAGCAACAGTGACAGAGAAGGAAGAAACATATATCACACCCTGGTGCCAGACGCTTCGGGGCAACTATGTCCAGAGAGAAACATGGACACGTCACTCAGGAAGAGACGAGCAGCCCTGGGTGCTGGCTGCTCTCCAGCCCAGCTGTGTCCACTCCAGTGGACTTTCCTGTCCGTCTCTGCCCGGCTGTGGTCCCAGGCGACTCGCCTGTGCACCAGTCATGACTTGGGCCCCAGACTAGGGTCCTGGTTGGGCTTAGCCAGCAGGAAGCAGAGCAAAGCTGTAGAGACAGAGGTGTTTCTGCCCTTTTACCTCCAGGTTTCAGTTCTGCATCTTGGGCAATCGCTGCCTCCCCCCATCGGTGATGCCAGCCAGCCCTTTCTCTTGGATGTGGGGTGCTCATGGACTCCAGGGGCACACCTTCATCTAAAGTCCTGAGAGCTCTCTGGTCTCGCTGGTCTCCAGCTTCTCGGCATTTGCTCTCTCATTCCTTCCCTTAGAGATTCCCCCTAATATAACCATGGGCGTGAATTTCCCCTCCTGCTGCTGCCCTCACTGATTGCACTGGGAGTTCACACCCACGCTTACTTTGGATGGGGTTAAATATTCTGAAGAAGGAAGTTTCCCAAGAAGTACCATAATCAATTTAAATGTATGCAATATTAAAAGCATGAGATTTGAATTCTGTTCTATAAATACCTCATTTCCTTATTCCTGCAGTATTTGAGAGTTCAAAATGAAATACAATCAGCATCCCTTTTGTCGAAAATGCTTTTTTTCTTTCTTTCTTTTTCAAAAGGAGCTTTTTATTAACCCGATTTTGGTTTGAACTCCAGGATCTGGGAGGTCTAGTATCCTTGAGGGAATCTTTTTTTCCTGTATTATGTGGAGGTAAGCAATCAGGTAAACGTGTATTAAAGAATATTTTTCCTATGTTCAGGTCTTTGCTGCTGTTACTCCGTTAGTACTTGGCTTGATAGTGTCTGTTTACAACTGAATAAGTATCATGTCATTTATGGGCATGAAGCTTGCTTTATTTTTTTTTAATAATGTGTGCTGATGGGTGTAACAGAGAGATACAGACAGACCATATGTCCCAACTCCAACGTCAGAGTTGAGTCTTTATTCCTCCGTTTTCATTTCCTCTCATTGCCAAATCACTAGACCTATAAAGGCAGGCAGCTTGTCTTATCTGATAGTCTGTTCACAATGAAAGCAGAATCCGTGTTTCTGGAGGTCTGATTATTAGAAAATGGTAGCAGAGCAATATGTGAGTGGAGACAGAGCTGGCACAGAGGCAGAGAGAGAGAAAAAATATATTAAAGAGAAACCAGAATGAGGAAGAAGAGAAGGAAAGGCGGGTCACTGTGAGTTACTCTGCACACCTGCTCCCGGGGCAGGTAGGAGGCGAGGACACGGAAGTGATGAGGATCCAGGAGAAGTCGGCCAGCAGCCTCAGGTGCTCGAGACCACGTTCGAGGCTGCAGTCCAAGCTCTCAGGTGATGCTGTAACCAGGATATTGGTGGACTTGAGAGCAGAGATCACACACGTCCTACCAGAGACCTCCATTTCCTCCTTGCAGTCAGAGAAATCGAGACCTTCAACTAAGCGGGGAGGGATTTGAAATGTCTCTCAAGGTTTCTTTAATTGGTAAATTCTCCCTTCAGCTTCTGTTTGTTTGTTTCCTCTCAGTTTGTCAAAGAAAATGGCATGTGTTCTATAGAGCAGCGGTCCCTAACCTTTTCGGCACCAAGAACTGGTTTCATGAAAGCCGGTTTTTCCGCACACAGGGAGGGGGTGGTGGTTCGGAAAGACGCGGGCACAGGACATCCTCTGGGCACTTTGCTTCTGTTCATATCACATCAGCCCTACGTCAGATCACCAGGCATTAGATCCTGGAGGCTGGGGGCCTCCGCTATGGAGTTTCCCGGGCTCTGGGTTTTGTTGGTTGAAACCTTGTGGTGTCATTTAGCCAGGCGCTCTTGCCCACTGATAAGCAGAGATTTGATCAGGTTCAAGTCTGCTTTTTTCTCCCCACAAGATCGCTTCAAATATGTCTGTGGTCTTCAATATGGATTATCTGGTTGTCTTTCATCTTGGGGTGCGGGCATGGATTGTGTGTGTGTGTGTGTGCGCGCCCAGTCATATCTGACTCTCTGTGACCCCTGCATGGACTGTAGCCTGCCAGGTTCCTCTGTCCATGGGATTTTCCAGGCAAGAATCCTGGAGTGGGTTGCCATCACCTTCTCCAGGAGATCTTCCTGACTCAGGGATTGAACACGTGTCTCTAGCATCTCCTGCATTGGCAGGTAGATTCTTTACCTACTGCGCCATGTCTCAGGCTTGGATTAGTGATCAGTAACTTGATCTTTTCATCTCTTGGGTTGACATAATCAGTTTAGTTCAGTCAGTCAGTCATGTCTGACTCCTTGTGACCCCATGGACTGCAGCACGCCAGGCCTCCCTGTCCATCACCAACTCTCGGAGTTTACTCAAACTCAGGCCCATAGAATCAATGATGTCATCCAGCCATCTCGTCCTCTGTCATCCCCTTCTCCTGCTCTCAATCTTTCCCAGCATCAGGGTCTTCTCCAAGGAGTCAGTTCTTCACATCAGAAGGCCAAAGTATTGGAGTTTCAGCTTCAACATCAGTTCTTCCAATGAACACTCAGGTCTGATCTCCTCTAGGATGGACTGGTTGGGTCTCCTTGCAGTCCAAGGGACTCTCAAGAGTCTTCTCCAACACCACAGTTCAAAAGCATCAATTCTTCAGCCCTCAGCTTTCTTTATGGTCCAACTCTCATATTCATACATGACTACTGGAAAAACCATAGCCTTGACTAGATGAAACTTTGTTGGTAAAGAAATGTCTCTGCTTTTTAATATGCTGTCTAGATTGGTCATAACTTTCCTTCCAAGGAGCAGGCATCTTTTAATTTCATGGCTGCAGTCACCATCTGCAGTGATTTTGGAGCCCCTCAAAAATAAAGTCAGCCACTGTTTCCACTGTTTCCCCATCCATTTGCCATGAAGTGATGGAACCAAATGCCATGATCTTCGTTTTCTGAATGTTGAGCTTTAAGCCATCTTTTTCACTCTCTTCTTTCACTTTCATCAAGAGGTTCTTTAGTTCCTTTTCACTTTCTGCCATCAGGGTTGACAAAATAGTGATGTTCTAAGTCTATTATTCTGCCTTCATTTATTAGCTGGAGTATTTCTACATGGACAGTTTTCCTTCCTCCTGTTTGGAAGACCAACAATTCAGCGTACATATAGAGTCAGGACACTTGACTCTGCCTGTATTTACCAGTTTTTAAAAGAATGAGCTGGTTCCCTAGCATCCCCCAACTGTGATTAGTGAGCATTTTCTTTTTAAATGCTCACAAAGCACTTGGGATGTGTTTCAATCCATTGCAATTATTAGTCAACTGATACTCAGGTTTTCCCATCTGGCCTAGTGAGGGCCCCTGAGTTAAATTTTGCCTCTGAGCCATTTAACTGTGGTCCTGCCCATCGACAGCAGCTACCTCACTCTCTAGTGTGACGTGACTATTTCATATTGCGTTGCATGCTTCATGCTTGAGCCCTCAAATTGCTATTTCTCTGGGGACCCTTGGCTTGTCTATGAGAAATGGTATTCTAAGGCCAGAACACAGCTATATTTTTAAGAATATAGACAGATACCAAGGAAATGGCTATCCACTCCAGTATTCTTGCCTGGAGAATTCCATGGACAGAGGAGCCTGGCAGGCTACAGTCCATGGAGCTGCAAAAGAGTTGGACACAATTGAGTTACCAAGCATGCATGCACACATGGATTTTATTATAAGACTTCCCCTCGTTTTGGCATCGTCTGTTTCCTCCAAGTTCCTTCTTTCTTGTTTGCTTGTTCTGTTTGCTCTCTGTGTTTCGTGATAGGTCCTTTGCCTGTGTGTCCTGATGCGTGGATGTCTGTGTGTTTTGGAGAATGAAACATTAAAACCGGGCCTGGAACCCTGTGTGAGCATGGCTTGCAGAGTGCTGGGCTTGACCGCAGGCGAGTTATGTCAAGGAGTCGCCATGATCAAGTTCCCCTGCAAAGATCTTCCAGTCTGCTGGCTGGGTGCATGAAGTCAGCCACCAGCGTGCTGACCGTGGGATGTGGGAGGGTCTGGCTTCTCTGCTCGGGGAGTGGACGTTCACTTGATTCTGTTTGCAGCGTGGCTTCCTTCTGACTTACGTCTGAGGCCCTTCAGTGCAGATGGAAAATCCCAGTCTTCTGCTGAGGAGGAAAGGGGAGGCCCTCTATGGGTCTAAGTGCTTCTGAAGCAGATTTCCCAACACCCTTTCTGTGTCCAGACACCCCCAGCCCCATCTGCAAGAGTACCAGTGCCTGCCTCCAACTCCCAAAGTCTTCGGGAATTCCACAGCACAGGCCAGCCTTCTTCTTGGTTGACTGCCCACCCTAAGGAGCATTTCTGGTTTCACGCTTGCTCTTCATCTTCTTGGCTAAGGCTTGAGCCCTCTTCTCTACTTTCACACCAAGGGCCACTAATATCTTCTCTTTCTGAATGCCTGTGACTTCTCTGAGAAGCAGATGCCAAGGTGGAATTAGACACGCAAGAGAACATAAGATGATTTATCCCATCAACTGACCACACTGTCATGTTCAGGGAAGATAGTATCGTTTCTGGAGAACGTTGTGTCCTCACGGCACCCCTAAGTGCCATAGAAGGGATTAGGTCTGTACTCTAATTCCATCCAACCATCACATCCTCTGTTTCCCTCCTCTCCTCCTGGCCTCAGTCTTTCCCAGCATTGGGGTCCTTTCCAGTGAGTCGGCTTTCCAAGTGGGATTAGCACCCTTATGACGGAGGACAGAGAGCTCCCTCACCCGCTCTGCCCTGCGAGGACCCAGTGAGGAGACAGCAGCTGTCAGCCAGGAAGCGGTTCTCACCAGACTCCACATCTGCTGGCGCCTTGATTGTGGACTTCCAGCTCTCAGACAGTGAGAGAGAAACTTCTGTTGCTTATAAGCCATCCTGACCATAGCATTTTTGTTACAACAGCCTGAAGAGAGTCAAACAAGGGAATCTGGGTTGCCATGCCCTCCTCCAGGGGACCTTCTCGACTCAGGGATCAAACCCAGGTCTCCTGCATTGCAGGAAGATTCTTTACCATCTCAGCTACCAGGGAAGCCCATGGCAATGGTGAGGGGTGTACATATGGACTCAGAAGATCTGGACCCACCTTCTGTTAGATTCCACCCAAAGCATTGTGTGTCCTGGATCACACCAGCTACTCTGACCCCAGTGCCTCCTGAGATATAAAACTGCGATGTTTCAAAGAGTCATCAGACTGTGAGGTCCAGGTGTCAGGCTGCACAGTTTCAACAGCAAGCACTAGTCTGGACACAAGGTTTCTGGCTTGGAGGCATAGTCTGAACATCAACAAGACTGCATGATCACATAATCCAGTCTCCACTCTTTTCTCTTACGCTTGTGCTTTCTGGGCAAAAACAATTGCAGAGAACAGCTTTTAAAGGTGCGATGACAGCTGTGTTGCAAGATATAACTCAATTCACATTTTGACAGATTCATAATAACTTAGTTAGAAAAGAAGCACATTGGAAGGATTGTTGTGGGCAATTGTAATAATATAAAAATGAGGCTGATATAATTACAGAGTTTTATGAAGTACAGATTCAAGTGCTGTCTTTTCAACCAGAGGGTGGGCCGTGGGAGGTGGAAGCCTGGTGGACAGATGCCTGCAGGGAAAGGAAGTTGTTTCAATGCAGAGAAGACAAAGAAACTATGAGTGTCTACCCCATGAAAATCTACCAGTTGTGGAACTACTAATTTTTAAATGCTTGGCATATCTACTCTGTAAAGAGAAGTAATGACTAGAAATGTTCCAACCAGAGAAGTCTTTTTCAGACCATCCCTCCAAGATGCAGGCTTGGGGTCACTGAACTTTGAACTTGACTCAAAACCTACTCTTCTGCTCTACTAAAAGCAGGACCCAGTTTGGAGTGTATTTCCCATGAAAGTAGCTTTTGTCAAGGAATCAAGATGCTGCTGGGGTCTCATTCTAGTGAGAAAATGAGGAATACTCTCCTTTAGGGATGAGATAAAATTATTGTGAGATAAACATTCAAAATAATTTGTGAGTGTTACATACACTCTATATACACTATGAATATTTTACAGAACGCTGCACATTTATTATTTTTTATTTGTGCTATTGGTATTTGTTAATCTGGTATTAGCAGTGATGAAAAAATCAATGTGAAAACTAAAGAGTATTATAGAAAATCCAATTTTCAATTTGGCAATAGCAGCAATATTATGTGAGCTTTCAGAAACACAACTGTAGAGGGGGCCAAAGAGGATGGAGATGAACTGGACTTTACAATTTAATTCCAGCTCATGTTTATTCCTTAAAGGTCCCCAGGCCGGCTGCAGGAGTCTTGATCACACAGCGCACGACCATCAGCCTGAGGTTGTTCCCTTAGGTGAGTGGAACCCTCACCAGCAGAAAGCAGAGGTGAAGGGGTACAATAGACTGAATTCCTGTGTTCCCTCGACATTCATATGTTGAAGGCTTCCCTGATAGCTCAGTTAGTAAAGAATCCGCCTGCAGGGCAGGAGACCCGGGTTTGACTCCTGGGTTGGGAAGATCCCCTGGAGAAGGGATAGGCTGCCCACTCCAGTATTCTTAGGCTTCCCTTGTGGCTAAGCTGGTAAAGAATCTGCCTGCAGTGTGGGAGACCTGAGTTCAATCTCTGGGTTGGGAAGTTCCCCTGGAGGAGGGAAAGGCTACCCACTCCAGTATTCTGGCCTGGAGAATTCCATGGACTGTATAGACCATGGGGTCTGAAAGACTCGGACACAGTGGAGACTTTCACTTTAATGCCCCAAATGAAGGTTTTAGGAAGCGGGACCTGTGGGACGTGAAGAGATGGTGAGGATGGGGGCCCATGAGTTAAATCAGAACCCTTATGACATCAGAGCCCAGAGTGACCCTGAGGACACAGCAAGGAAAGACGGCCGCCCATAGACCAGGCGGGGAGAGGGTGGCGTCTCAGCAGACACAGCATCTGCCCGCGCTTCGTCTTGGATGGCCAGTCTCCAGAACTGTGGAGAAACAAACCTCTGTTGTCTATAAGCCCCCTCGTCTGAGATATTTTTTGTTATAACAGCCCCAGCAGACTACGGCAGGGGGTGTTCAAGGGGCGGCTATAGTGTGCAGAGCTGCCTGAGATCAGCGAGCATCTGTGACTGAAGAAGATATAATATGTATCAAATGTCTAACTCCTTCCCGAGAAAAGTGAAGAGACAGTGCCAGTTTCAGCAAGCCTCCTGCTCCCAAGACTCTCCTCCGTAAAGCTAGATTTACACTTTCCTACACTGCACATAGTATATAAAAATACAATCTCGTTCTGCCAGGCAAATGGGCTCCTCTGCCACACCCTCCATCACTACGAAAGCAGAAAATGAGACTCCTTAACAACTGTTGTGCCCAGCGCTCAGTGATGCTAGTTTCTTCCCAGTGTTGCCAGGATGTGTTTCTATGTTTGATTTGGTACAAGGTAACCATTCACCATCTGGCAAAGCTTCTAAATGATATGGGGGTTCCCAGGTGGCACAGTGGTGAAGAATTTGCCAGCCAGTGCAGGAAACACGAGAAATGCGGGCTCCATCCCTGGGCCGGGAAGATCCCCTGGAGAAGGAAATGGCAACCCGCTCCAGTACTCTTGCCTGCAGAGTCCCATGGATGGAGGAGCCTAGTGGGATACAGTCCATAGGGTTGCCTAGAGTCAGACACGACTGAAGCAACTGAGCATGCACGCTACGTGAGAAGCCCCGATAAAGCTCTGAACATTTCGTGTCCTCAATTGTTTCATCTGAGTTTCCTTTTGAAATATCCCAAGAAATCTGTATTGAGCAAAAATGGTCAGTGAAGAGCAAGCTTGACCAGAGATGGGGGACAGGCCACCACCCCACAGTCCTAGAAAGTCCCAGACCTTCTCTTTGGGAAGAGATCAGGCTTTCCGTAAGCCCAGGTAGAAGTCAAATACTGATCTTCAGTTCTCTGATGCTTTTTTAAAAAATTCTTTCTTTGCTATTTGTAAGGCATCAAGGGAATTTAGGTCTTTGCTGCGTGATTTTGTTGTTGCTGTTGTTTGCTGTGCAGATGGAAATGAGAAAGGAAAGGAGGTCTCAGCATTTCCTTCCTCTGCACTCTGGGCTCAGTTCAGTTCAGTTCAGTCGCTCAGCCGTGTCCGACTCTTTGCGACCCCATGGACTGCAGCATGCCAGGCCTCCCTTTCCATCACAAATTCCTGGAGCTTGCTCAAACTCATGTTCATAGAGTCAGTCATGCCATCCAACTATCTCATCCTCTGTCATCCCCTTCTCCTCCTGCCTTCGATCTTTCCCAGCATCAGGGTCTTTTCCAAAGAGTCAGCTCTTTGCATCAGGTGGCCAAACTATTGGAGCTTCAGCTTCAGCATCAGTCCTTCCAATGAATATTCAGAACTGATTTCCTTTAGGATGCACTGGCTGGATCTCCTTGCAGTTCAAGGGACTCTCAAAAGTCTTCTCCAACTTCACAGTTCAAAAGCATCAATTCTTCGGTGCTCAGCTTTCTTTATGGTCCAACTCTCACATCCATGTATGACACTGGAAAAACCATACCTTTAACTAGATGGACCTTTGTTGGCAAAGTGATGCCTCTGCTTTTTAATATGCTGGTTGGGCTTCCCTGGTGGCTCAGAGGTTAAAGCGTCTGCTTGGAATGCGGGAGACCTGGGTTTGATCCCTGAGTCGGGAAGATCCCCTGGAGAAGGAAATGGCAACCTGCTCCAGTACTCTTGCCTGGAGAATCCCATGGAGGGAGGAGCCTGGTGGGCTACAGTCCCTGGGGTCGCAAAGAGTCGGACACGACTGAGCGACAAACTACTACTACTACCAGCTTGGTTATAGCTTTTCTTCCAAGGAGCAAGCGTCCTTTAATTTTATGGGTGCAATCACCATCTGCAGTGATTTTGGAGCCCAAGAAAATAAAGTCTGTCACTGTTTCCATTGTTGCCCCGCCTATTTGCAATGAAGTGATAGGCTCACAGGCACCCTAAGCCAGGGTCCTGGGAATGTCCACGCAGGGTGAGACAGCAACTGGCTCCTCAGAGTTGCAGGACAGATGGGTGTCCACCAGGGGGCATCAGCTCTCCCGGAGCACGGGATGTAGCCCCGCAGGCAGGGCAGTGAATAGAGGCTGATGATGCAAGAGAGCTAGGTTTAAAAGTCCATACACCCATGGCTGATTCATGTCAGTGTATGGCAAAAACCACTACAATATTGTAAAGTAATTAACCTCCATTTAAAATAAATAAATTTTAAAAATAAATAAAAGTCCGTTCAAACATTTAAGTACTCAAAAGACAAAAAAGCAACAAAGACATAAATTTTAGTGTGTTTTCACGTTCTTTTAGGACTGCAGGCTGTTCCAAGTCTTTTCAAAGACAGAGCGGCCTGCAGGGAAAAGGTTGCCTTCCCCGGTGCTAGGATCAGCTCTGGGTTAAGCCCCAGGTCTGTTCTGATCCCAAACACACAGACGTGGATCTTGTCCTTCTGGAACACGGGCTGGGAAGAAAGACCAGAACAACCCAAAGAGTCCTCCCAGGAGACAAGTCAACCAAGCTCTAGAGGGGTAGATGCTGTAGGTGACAAAGGAATGAGCCAACATCCCCAAACACCCCCTAGGACTTAGTTCAAAACGACTCATGGTTCTTGCAAAGCACACTCGGATTTCTTTCTTTCTGGGACAGAGCTGACCTTACAGATCAAGTGGATGCATTGAAAAACTATCTTTCCATTCCAGTGTCTTTACAATTATGCTGTGAGTGACTGACCTGCCACCAATTAAAGACAGAAGCTGGTTTGTTAAGCTTTTTTTATTTCTTTAAAAACCTGCTCTTAAAATGTAACTGCTCTGGAAAAGTAGAACCTCATAAACTTTGGTTAGTCAGTCATTTCTGAGAGTTGAATAATAGCATTTAAGTCCTAAAATAAATGGGTTACAATTTGCTAGAAATTCAGAGGATGGAGAGGAGATAAAAATAAAAGGAAATGAAATGCGGGTGCAATCCCCCAATATTTACTCTGCTTCCTAATAAGTGCTTTACTGAGATGGATGGTACATATGGCACAATGGATCTATGAAGTGTACAATCCATTATTGTGTATATACAGCATGGTGTACCTGTCACCATGATTTTGGAATATTTTTGCCATCCTTTTCGGTTACAGCTCTTCTGTTGCATATGAAGTGATGGGGTATCTCACTGTGTTCTGTATTTGCATTTCTCTGATGGCTAATGATGTTGAGTATCTTTATATGTGCTCATGGGTCATTTGTACATCTCCTCTGAAGAAATTTTTACTTGGATACTTTGTCCATTTTTAATTGGCTTGCTTACCTTACTTTCTCTTTTTGATTTACAAATATTTTTATACATTGTATACACAAATTCCTTATCAGAAATATGATTTGCAAACATATTTTTTTTACATTTTGCAGGTTTTTTTTTTTTTTTTACTTTATTGATGGCACCTTTCAAAGCACAACAGTGTTATTATAATGGAGTCCAATTTATATCTTTTTGTTGCTTCTGTTTTTGGGCATTGCTTTTGTCTTTGGTTCTTACATTAGAACTTGATTCATTCTGAGCTACCTTTTATACATTTGTAAGGTAATGATCCAAATTCATTCTTTTTCATGTAAATATCCAGTTGTCTCAGGGCCATTTGATGGAGACTATTTGTTCCTCATTGAGCTTTCTTAGTATCCTTGTTCAAAAGTCAATTGACCAAAAATGTTAGGGTTTAGTTAGCAACTCTTATTTCTGATTCAGCCAGTCAGTTCAGTCACTCAGTCATGTCTGACTCTTTGCGACCCCATGGACTGCAGCACGCCAGGCCTCCCTGTCCATCACCACTCCCGGAGCTTGCTCAAACCCATGTCCATGGAGTCAGTGAGGCCATCGAACCATCTCATCCTCTGTTGTCCCCTTCTCCTCCGGCCTTCAATCTTTCCCAGCATCAGAGCCTTTTCCAATGAGTCAGTTCTTTGCATCAGGTGGCCAAAGCATTGGAGTTTCAGCTTCAGCATCAGTCCTTCCAGTGAATATTCAGAACTAATTTCCTTTAGGATTGACTGGTTTGATCTCCTTTCAGACCAAGGGACTCTCAAGAGTCTTCTCCAACACCACAGGTTTTGTTTCATTGATCTACAAGTCTATCATTACTCCAGTACTGTACTATATTGATTACTTTAGCTTTGCAATAAGTTTTGAAATTGGAAAGTATTTTTCTTTTTTTTTAAGATTGTGTTGGTTATCCTGGGTGCCTTGAATTTCCACATGAATTATAGCATCAGCTTGTCAATTTCTGGAAAAATCCCACTAAGATCATAATAGGAATTGTGTTGAATCTATCGATCAGTTCAGGAAGTATCACCATCTTAACAATATTAAATCTTATGACCAGTGAACATGGAATAACTTTCCATTTAATTAGGTCTTCTTTAATTCCTTTCAACAACGTGTTGTAGTTTTCAGAGTGTAAGTTTTGGACTTCTTTTGGTAAATTTTTCCTAAGTATTTTATTCTTTCCTATGCTAGTATAAATGGAATTGTTTCCTTAATTTCATTTTTGGGTTGTTCATGTAAATGTATATGCATAAAATTGGTTATTGTATGCTGACTTTGTCTCCTGAAACCTTCCTAAACTCACTTATTCTTATAATTTATGGTGGATTCCTTCAGTGTATGCAAGATTATGACATCTTCAGATAGAGATATTTTTTCCTCTTCTAACAACATAAATTATATGTAATTCTCTGACATACTTCTATCCAGGGTGGATAGAACCTCCAGGGTGGTGTTGCATAGAAGTGATGAGGACAGATATCCCTGTCTTGTTCCTGATCTTAGAGGAAAAGCTTTCACTGGCTCACTGTTAAGCATAATGGCATATGTGTTTCATAGATGCCTTTACCAAGTTGAGAAAGTTTCCTTCAATTTTTAGTCTTTTGAGGTTTTTTTTTGTACCATGAAAAGCTTTTGATTTGTTGACTTTTATCAGTAATTTTCTGCATCTATTGAGATGATTGACAACATTAATTGATTTTCGGGTGTTAAACCTACCTCATTTTCTAGGTTCAATCTTACTGATCACGGTGTGTAATCTATGTAGTATATTACTGGATTTGGTTTGCCAGTGTTTTGCTGACAATTTTTGCATCTCCATTCATAAGAAATAAAGGTCTGTAGTTTCTTTTATTTTATGTTTTTGTTTGATTTTGATACCAGGGTAATATAAGCCTCATAAAATGAGTTAGAATTATCCCATCTTCAATTTTTTTAAGACTCTGTGAAGAATTGGTGTTAATTCCTTTTAGAAGTTAAAAAAAAATATCTGACAGAATGGCCATCATCAAAAAATTGACATGCAATAAATGCTGAAAAGAATGTGAAGAAAAGGGAACCTTCTTGTGCTGTTGGTGGGAATGTAAATTGATACAGCCACTATGGAAGACAGTATGGAGATTCCTTTAAAAAGTAGGAATAAAACTAACATATGACCCAGAAATCCCACTACTCAGCATATATCCTGAGGAAACTAAAATTGATAAAGACACATGTACCCCAATGTTCATTGCACCAGGATTTACAATAGCTAGGACATGGAAGCAACCTAGATGTCCATAGACAGATGAATGGATAAAGAAGCTGTGGTGCAGATATACAATGGAATCGTATTCAGCCATAAAAAAGAATGCATTTAAGTCAATTCTAATGAGGCAGATGAAACCAGAGCCTATTATACAGAGTGAAGTAAGTCAGGAAGAGAAAAGCAAATACTGTATATTATGCGTGTATACGGAATCTAGAAAGACGGTCCTGATGAGCCTCTCTGCAGGGCAGTGATGGAGGCACAGACACAGAGAACAGACTTGTGGGCACAGGGAGGGAAGGAGCGGGTGGGACGAATGGAGAGAGTAGCGTGGAAACATATGACCAGTCGGAATTAGTTGCACGACTCAGGGAGCGCAAACCGGGCTCTGGAACAACCTACAGGGGTGGGAAGGGGTGGGAGGTGGAGGGAAGGTCCAAGAGAGAGGGGACACAGGTATACCTGCGGCCGATCCATGTTGATGTGTGGCAGAAGCCAACACAGTACTTAAAGCAATTATCCTCCAATTAAAAATTAATGTACTAAAAACCTGATATTAGATGAATATTGTGGGGCAAAGCTGGATTTCAGACAACATGCTTAAGTTAAAAAGCTGCCAAAGGCCAGCAATGGATTTGCTGAAAAAAGAGCAGTTCTCCTGAATCAAGTAGCATTTTGATAATAGAAAGGTAGATAGAGCCTTGATAAGCAAGCATGATAACAGCTGTTAGTTACTGAAACAGTGATCATAAAGGCACATTTTGAAGGACCCATGGTTTGTCGTGGTGAATAGAGACACAGTCATAGCCTGGGCTGTTTGATGAATAGTAATGCGACAGAGAGGCTTCCCAGGTGGTGCAATGGCAAAGAACCCACCTGCCAGTGCAGGAGATGTAAGAGACGAGGGTTCGACCCCTGAGTCAGGACGATCCCCTGGAGGAGGGCATGGAAACCCTCTCCAGTATTCTTGCCTGCGTCCATGGCATCTCAAAGCGTCAGACACGACGAAAGGAACTTAGCATGCACGATGCAATAGAAAGACGGCAACGAAACACATACATTTTTTGAATGTGAAACAGACAGCTGGTGAAGTTGCTGTCCTGCACAGAGAGGTCAACGCGCAGCTCTGTGATGACCAGAGGGGGTGAGTCGGGGGGAGGGAAGGAGGTTCAAGAGGGAGGAGACACGTGTTTACTCAGGGTTGACTTGTGCTGTTGTACAGCAGAAGCTAACACAATAACACAACCCTGCAAAGCAATTATCCTCCAGCTAAAAATAAATCTGACCAAAACACTACAGGCTCAAAAGGCAACGGAAGCAAGAGATCCGAAAGAAATCTCTCTAAATATCAGCAACACTGTCTCCTCCAACCAACTGAGAGGAAAGCCAAGCTTACTCCTGCTTCTCTGGGCAAACAGGACAGAGTAAAGGCCTGGGGTTTGGGCTCCACTGGCCTGCCTTTCCCTGCTGGGATGGCTCTGGCCTGCATTTTCCCTCCCAGCTGGAGTCTGGCAGCTACAAATGCCCACAATTACAGGAGGTCCTCTTGTTTTCTGCTCTGTGGTTGAAATAATGACAGTCTTTTTATTACTGTTCTAATGGCTTCACATTCTGGATCCCTCTGATATTATTAATAATGGCAAAGGGGGTCTTATTTAGCATCGGGAGAGCACCCCCATACATCACTTCAAGAGCGGATGGGTGCACTGACAGGTTAACGAAGTTGCTCAGACACACAGCTGAGCCACTGAAGCATGTGACAGTCAGTGGGTGTGTGTGGGCATGAGACAGCAGCGCTCGGCTCAGACCTTCGTGCTGGCGACATGTTCAACCCACGCCTGAGTCCCGTGTTGGAACAGACAGGGCTTTTCTTAAATGCATGGCTTGTATCCCAACAGCATTCCTTAAGTATGCAACATTTCACTGAGCTCCCGGGTTTTCCAAAATGTGTCCCCCATCTCCTAAACGCAATACACGTAAATCACCTGGAAAGATAAAATGCATAAACGAAAAAGGTGAGCTCCTTGGCTGTCCAGTGGCTAACAATCTGCCTTGCAATGCAGGGGACATGGGTTTGATCCCTGGTCAGAAAGATCCCACTCGCCACAGATACTGACCCTGAGTGTCCTAGAGCCTGGGGGCTGCAATGCGGATTCCACATGCCACAACTAAGACCCAAGGCAGTGAACCAAATACAATTTTTTAAAAAGACAGCAAAGAGGCATTAAGAACATTTAGTGTAAGTAATGTAGGTATGCCTTTTCACAAGGATTTCAAGCTGTGCTGGAAGAGGCCGTGAAGACTGGGCACTCCGGTGCCTCCAGGGTTTCTTGCTGGATGTAAGCACACGTTCCTCACATATGGGACACTCAGTTCTTTTCCACTTTGGTAACGAACTGGCCACGGACAGAGAGCCCTGAGATGTGACCTACGCTTTTCTGGAAGGAGAGTGGCTCACGCTGAGCTGAAGCACCTTCATTCAGAACACGATCCATTGTCCACCTTCTCTCGTTTCTCCAGCCCTTCCCTAACGTTGGGGCCCCTCACCCTCTACGTCCAGCAGCAATCACACCAGCATCCCATAGCCTTTTCCCTCTGCCTCTGTGTTCTCCCGAGTGCTGCCCTTACTGTGATTTATTAACAACCAAGCACTTAAAGTTGCCTACAGCGTTAAGCAGCAGAATGAGCTAATGTATTATTGTCTGTTCTCATTTATGACAGAACACTTATCAATGCATTATCATTCAAGCCTGTCATCAGCTGTGACTCAACTGCGATGCCAACAATGACAGCGAAAGAACACAGAGCCGAAAACCGCGGAAGCCCGGTGAGCAACCAGATCCACCGCCTTTTGACTCTCCGAGGGCAAAGAGTTTAGGATGCATTTGGGTGATTCCATTAACGCGCTTCTTGAAAAGAAGGAAATGTAAAACATGTAACTTATTTGTAGCTTGTCAACTTTTGAGCTTGGGTTATTGGGGTTTCGCAGCATCAATATTGTAGGGTCCTAACTATGTAAAATAGTGTCACAGTGTCGTTCTCACCTCTAAAAGCGTGGCCTAGACATTTAAACACCACAGAGAAAAGACAACAGCTAAAATGCCCACCCTTTCTTATTTCACCCTCTTTTCTTTTTACATGCCTGAATACGTGAACATTCCAGACAAGAAATATGTGATGGGACAATGCAAGTCCCACATGTAGTAGCTGGATGCAAAGGACTTGTCCGAGGCCTGCTGCCTTCTTGACATCAGGTAAACTTGTTCTTCATGAGAGTGGTGAGACAGAAGCTCTGAGTGTGCCTCCGGGGTCTGAAGCTTCTGGAAACCTGGTGTCTGGGGAAATAGAAGAGGAAACAACAGAAGATGTTACTGAATTGAATCTGGCAGGGGATGGAAGGGGAAGAAAAGGGAGGGAAGCGCGACTTCATAGAGGTTGATGCGACTTTTCAAGAAACGAGGGAAGATTAATGCCCTTAGGGCCTCTGCCTGCCTCAGCGTGACAGCAACCAAAACCCCATAAACCAGGTAGTGGCTCATAAGCGAGAAGTTTCATTTCTCACGGTTCTGGAGGCTGGTACTGGCAGATTCCGAGTCTGCTGAGAACCCGCTTCCTGATTCATAGACCACCCAATAACGTCACCTGGTGGAAGGGACGAAGCGACCTGGGGTCTTCATAAGGGCACTAATCCTATCGTGAGGGCTCCATCCTCTCTACATAGTCACCTCCCAGAGACCCTGCCTCCAGACACCGTCACACTGGGGTTAGGATTCAGCACGAGTTTTGAGATGGGAACTTTCAGTCCACAGCACTCTGGTAAAGCACCTCTCTCAAGAAGATCCCTCTGGAAATGTGAGAACCAGATGTCTTGGGGTCTGGTACCCCTTCCTCCTGGGGACCACTGGTAAAACGCAGTGTTTCTGAGCAGAGAGAGAGTTTGGGTGCCCTCTCCTTGGTCTCTTCTTTACTGAGATGAGAGAGACTGGCCTCTCTCTAGGCTGGGTGCTAGACAGACCACTTCAGTTACCTCTGGGCTGGGAGAGCTCACACGAGCACTTTCTCAGCATCACATTTCCAGTTCTGAAGAACTGGGAAAGAAGACATCTGAACTGAAGGCAGGGGTCAGGAAAGGAGGTCCCTCACCCCACTCATATCTGCTTCCCACAGCAGCTGTGATCCGGTTCCTGTTACCAAGATTGTGAAGAAGCGCTCTCTGGGACTCCAGCACTTGGAGCTTCCATTTTCCTTGGGAGCAGGTAGATTGTTTCCCTTTTTTCTTCTTGTTTTAACGGACTGTGTGTGCTGTCTGGAGGCTCTGAGGGAAAGCCCACTTTCCTGCCTTTTCTGGAGTCTGGAGCTGCCTTCCCTGCATGCCCTGGTTCACGTCTGCTCCGTGGTCAAGACCAGTGTAGCTCTTCTCTTTCTGAGTCCCCTTCCCTCTGCCTCGCTCCTGCCGGCCTCTTCCCTTCTATCACATCTCCCTTTTCCTCTCTTCTATGCGCCGCTGATGACATTCGCCATCCGCTCATACAATGCTGGATAATCTCCCCATCCCCAAATCTTCAATTTAATCACATTTACAAAGAAGTTTTCCCCCATGTAAGGTAACCTTCCCAGGTTCTGGGGTTTCAGACCACGAAATACTTGATGAGCGTTTTACCCCTACCATACCGGGACTCTGATTCTGATTCCCATGAGGCCTCAACTCCAGTATCAGTGTGAGATTCCTGCAACATCCTTGAATCCCTTGATATGACATGGACACTTGAATGACCTGGAGTATATTATGGTCTATTTTTCTGCTTTGTTTGTACTCCTTTCATTGCAATAAACAAAAATAAGATTAAAAATTGAAGTGGAAAAAAAAAGTTTTGCAGTAAATGTAATTGCATCCTCAAACAGTTTAAATATTTCTGTTAGAAAACTTTAGACCTAATAAAATTTTTATGGATTGGCAAGACATAAAATAAATATACCTAAAATCAATTATTTTCTTCCATACCAGGAGTACCTGGAATAAATCATTTATAAGGAATTTCTATTTACTATAGAAACAAAACCATAAAATATTTAGAAACAAATTTAAGAAGACACACATGACCTTTATACTGAAAATGACTGAAGTTTACCAGGAAATATAAAAGCCTTGAATACAGAGATCAGTATCTCACTTTCAACATGGGAAACCTGATTATGATACGTCAGGTTTTAGCACATTAATTGATGAATTCCACTTAGTTTTGGGTATGATTTCTTCATGGAACATTAGGGAAAGGTTTTAAAATCCGTCAAGGAGACAAAACTAAAGAGCATTTTGACAGAAAGAAGATTAAGAAGTAGAGAAACACTAACAGGATGATTGAGGATGTGACCACGATTGAAGGCAAGTCAATGGTGTTGGAGCTGCACCCTGGGCAAGCTACGCCCCTCAAGGGAAGCTAGTTATGTTATTTCTAAAATGAGGCACACCAACACTGAGTATGACGTATTTAAGTATCACTGAATATATCTTTAAATTGTTTATTGGAGGATAATTGCTTAACAATATTGTGCTGGTTTCTACCATGCATCAGCAGGAATCAGTTGGCCCTCCCTCCGGTCTCCCACCCGTCCCACCCCTCTAGGCAGTCCCAGAGCACTGGGCGGAGCTCCCTGAGCTCCCATTGGCTCTCTGTTTTTCATATGGGCATATACATGTTTCCATGCTCTTCTCTGAATTCATCCCACTCTCTTCTTCCTCCACTGCAGAGCTGAATACAATGTGTTCTGGAAATCTGTCTCTGACAGTAACACAGCAGGTGTTACTTCTGTTGCTGAAAACAATGTTTCAATATGAAGATCTGAAAGAAAATTGTTCTGCCTCAAGAGTGGGGAAAGTTAACATTCTAAATTAATACACTAGCATAGTTCATGTACAGTTAAAATGTATACAAAGTTAATTTAATATGTAAAAATTAGTTTCAACCGTGTCACAAAAAACTTAATGAAGTCAGTCTGGACAAAAGTAACTTTAAAATATTCTCCAGGGAAAAATGGCAAAGTCACGTTATTTTAGGATCCTCATTATTCCAGCACTTTCTGTGGCCTGTCTTTTATCAGGAAGTGCTCGGATTCAGGTTGTGAAAGGAAGCAGGTGGGGTCTGCATGCTTATCTAAGCTCAGAAACAGGATGGCACACAAGTGAAAGCAAAGACCGTAGAAACGTGTGCTGTTATTTTTAAGTATGATGACCAAACCCAAGAAAAAACAAATGAAGCAACAAGAGAGAAGATTTAACTAAGAGCTGTTACCGGTATAAATAATCAGGTCTCTTAGAAAAAGTCTCACTTTACAAAATTTAATAGAATAGAAAATAAATTCAGTAATTTGAGCAAACTTGAGTACATGCCCTTGAATCCATGTTATTAATACCCACCTTTGGGAATCCCTAAAGTGTGAATCTTGCATATGGAGGCAGCTGAAGATACCTGGGCATTTACAGCTCAAAAGTCCTGATGTGTTCATTTCTGCTTTCATCACAATAACCCCAAATGTCCTTTAACTGATAGATAAACAAAGTGCACATTCTTCTGCTGTTGCTGTCCAGTCATTAAGCCATATCCAACTCTCTGTGACCCCACGGACAGCAGCATGCCAGGCCTCTCTGTCCCTCACTATCTCCCAGAGTTTGTCCAGGTCCATTGCATCAGTGATGCCATCCAATCATCTCACCCCCTGCTGCCTGCTTCTTCCTTGGCCTTCAATGTTTCCCATCATCAGAGTCTTTTCAGTGAGTCGGCTCTTCGCAGCAGGTGGCCAAAGTATTGGAGCTTGAGCTTCAGCACCAGTCCTTCCAATGAGTATTTGGAGTTGATGTCCTTTAGGATGGACTGGTTTGATGTCTTTGTACCCAGTCATCAAAAGGAGTGAAGTACTCACTCAGGAACAACATGGACAGACCTTGAAAAAATTATTTTGAGAGAAGAAAGCCAGACACAAAAGGTCACAGATTGCATGAATCTATTTAAATGAAATATCCCAAACTGTTAAATTCACTGAAACAGAATGTAGACTGGACCTGGAGATGGAAAGAGCAGATGGGCAGTGACTTTCTAAGGGGGTGCTGGCTGCCTTTGGGGGTATGAACATTTGTGGAACTCGTCAGTGTTATGGTGCACTGTGGCTGTACAAACTGCTTCTGGGCCGTACAGGTAAACATGACCACGTTCACATCATGTGAATTTTAATTGAACTGTCTCCTCAGTTCAGCTCAGCCACTCAGTCACGTCCAACTCTTTGAGACCCCATGAACCAAAGCACGCCAGGCCTCCTTGTCCATCACCAGTTCCTGGAGTTCACTCAAACTCGTCCATCAAGTCGGTGATGCCATCCAACCATCTCATTATCTGTCGTCCCCTTCTTCTCCCACCCCCAATCCCTTCAGCATCAGGGTCTTTTCAAATGAGTCAGCTCTTCTCATCATCAAAGTATTGGAGTTTCAGCTTCAACATCAGTCCTTCCAATGAACACCCAGGACCGATCTTGTTTAGGATGGACTGGTTGGACCTCCTTGTAGTCCGAGGGACTGTCAAGAGTCTTCTCCAACACCACAGTTCAAAAGAACCAATTCTTCGGCTCTCAGCTTTCTTTATAACCCAACTCTCACATCCACACATGACTACTAGAAAACTCTCTTGCTGCTGCTGCTGCTGCTAAGTCACTTCAGTCGTGTCTGACTCTGTGTGACCCCAGAGATGGCAGCCCACCAGGCTCCCCCGTCCCTGGGATTCTCCAGGCAAGAACACTGGAGTGGGTTGCCATTTCCCTCTTCAATGCATGAAAGTGAAAAGTGAAAGGGAAGTCGCTCAGTCGTGTCCGATTCTTAGCAACCCCATGGACTGCAGCCTACAAGGCTCCTCCATCCATGGATGGAGGAGCCTGAAAACTCTCTTAAAAGGAGACAAGCTGTACAACAACTCTCACCCAACAGCCAGGAGTCAGCCTAGACTGTTGTTATTCTCTCACAACCACAAATCTCGGTGGGTGCTCCCTTGAAGAGTGCCCAGGACCCCCTCTCTGCTGGCTCCTGCCCTGGCCCTGCCCACGTGGCCTCCGGGCTGGCCTGGCCCTCCCAGCTCATGCATGCCCCTGTGCAGTCTCTCCTCCACCCGCGTCAGAGTGGTGTGGGGATGAGCGACTTTTCCCATCAGAGGCCTCCCCTCCCCCATTTCGGGACCAGAGTGGAGACCTTCCAGCCCCTTCCCTCTCCTCCTGCAGCTCCTTTCATTTATCTGCACTGGCCACCTGACTGCTCCACGAACGTGCCAGGGAATCCTCCAGCACTGGACCTTTGCACCTGCCATTCCTTTTGCCCCGACAGTTTTCCCCAGATGACCACGTGCCTTCCCTCTCTTCTTCCTCAGATATCTGCTCCAATGTCAGCTGTTTTCCATAGTGAAGTAAGAGCAAAGTTAACAGGGCATAAAAATTGTAACCCTTCCTGCCGTGAGACATGTCCTTCTCTCCTTGGCTTTCCTCTGCAGCCCTAATCATCTGGCAGGCAGAGAGGTAGTCTCATTTGCTTACTTTCTGTCTCTCGGAGTAAACTGTGAGCTCTGAGAGGAGGGGCATCGCCCCTTGGTCCCCTCAGAGGGAGCTGCTAAAGGCAGTTAGTGGCATGTCGGGACCTTGCTCATGCCAGGAGCCTCCTCCGTTAGGTTGCTCTCAGGACGGAGCAGGGAGGACAGTGGTGATGGGACATTCCTGCCGCGGTCCCAACGCACACACCAGGGTCTGCCCTGAAGGTCTCCCCGCTGGGCTGGCCAGGAGGTCCTCAGGATGTCTGCGGTCTAAGGCTCCACACCTCTCCTCTCCCAGGGTCCAGACCTCATCGTGACCTGAATGCCTTCCACCTCCCTGCTCCCTCTCCACCTCATTCTTGTGGAGGTTCTCTGTGTAGTCCTTGACCTCCAAATCCATCTTGACTCTGCTGTCGAGAGGATCTGGGCAGTAAACATATGGTCTCTTCCGTTCAGTTGTACAGGAAATCCCCTACATACAAGCCTGCAAGTTGTGAACTTTCAAAGGTGCAAATGTGTGGTCCATCAACGTCAGACATGAGTGACGCCCCAGCTGGCCCTGCGTCTCCCGTTGCGGACGGCCCTTCAGGTCTGCCACCTCCCAACTCCTCTCCCTCCTCCAGTCAGTCACTCTTCTTGCCTGCTCACGGATGCCAGCCCCTGAGTGCCAGCTGTCGTACTGTACCACTGTACTTTCCAAGGTTAGAAATGTTTTATCTTTGGTATTATGTATTCAGTCCAGTTCAGTTCAGTTGCTCAGTCGTGTCCAACTCTTTGTGACCCCATGGACTGCAGCATGCCAGGCTTCCCTGTCCATCACCAACTCCTGGAGATTACTCAAACTCATGTCCATTGAGTCAGTGATGCTGTCCAACCATCTCATCCTCTGTTATCCCCTTCTCCTCCTGCCCTCAATCTTTCCAAGCATCAGGGTCTTTACAAATGAGTTAGTTCTTTGCATCAGGTGGCCAAAGTATGAGAGTTTCAGCTTCAACATCAGTCCTTCCAATGAACATCCAGGACTGATTTCCTTTAGGATGGACTGGTTGGATCTCCTTGCAGCCCAAGGGACTGTCAAGAGTCCTCTCCAACACCGCAGTTCAAAAGCATCAATTCTTTGGTGCTCAGTTTTCTTTATAGTCCAACTCTCACATCCACACATGACTACTGGAAAAGCCACAGCTTTGACTAGATGGACCTCATTTGTGTGAAAAGGATTGGAAACCTGTCACAGTATAATGCGGTATACCTGGTGGTGCTAGCTGGGCCCCTTGGCTAACTCTGTTGGATTAACAAACAAGTTGGAGTCATGAACTTGCTCTCAGAATGGAACTCATTTGTATGTATGCAGGGGACTTGCTGTACTCCTAGCGCCTCAGAAGTACAAACTCTCACTTACGATTAGTAAAACAACAGGTATAAAGTATACTTAAACCAATGAACAATGAAAAGTGCAGAAGAAAATGACATTGTAATATCTTGTTTCTCAAAGTGTTAAGCGTTAGTCACTTCTTCAGTTGTGTCCAACTCTTTGCAACCCCGTGGACTGTAGCCCACCAGGCTTCTCTGTCCGTGGGATTCTCCAGGCAGGAACTGGAGCAGGTTGCCATTTCCTTCTCCAGGGGATCTTCCAGACCCAGGGATTGAACCCAGTTCTCCCACATTGCAGGCAGATTCTTTACCATCAGAGTCACCAGGGAAGCTCCTACCTAAGGAAATAAATAATGCCAATGAGTCGATTCTGAGACGATAGTGTCTTAGAAACGTCATACCCTGCTAGTATTTATTGATAATTAGCATACCATTTTTCAAAGCTAGCTTGGCAACATGAAGAAAGGATTTTACAGCTTGATTCAGCATCCCCTGAGGACTGATCCTAATGAAATCACTTAAAATAGAACAGAATTAGGAAAACAACTGCGGCGTGCCAAGTTATCCATGGTGTCGTTAAGTGCAAAGGCAACAAAGTGCACTTCCAGCCAAAACTGCTCCCTTGTGTGGTCCTCACGTTATTTAAAAGGAAGATGCTGAAATGGAATTGCACTTGAGTCACGTGTTTGAGGCACAGGGGTAGGAGAGCTGGGTTTGCCAGACCCCCACCCTCTGCCTCAGTCCCTCCTTATTGAAGGAGGGGGTTGATGGTGCCCACATCTCTGAAGTCACTGAAGCCTGTGCCCCCAGAGCATGAGGCAGCACGTCTCCCCATTTGATAAGTGGGATTTCTGTCATGTTCAGATTCATTTTATCTCCACGCTCAATACTTGGGAGAACACACGCAATTTTGTTGACTTTTCAGAGGGCAATAATTCTGACGCGTTTTATCAACCTAAGAATAGTTTCCCAGAGTTCAAACAAGAAAGAACTATGCTGAGCGCACAAATCAGCTTTCAAACGCATCTTGCTTTCTAAAATGTTAAGATGAATACAGTTGTGCTTCTTTGAGGCAGAGACACAGTATAGAGGCTGAGCCTCCAGGCAGAGAACGCGGTCTGCTCCAGACCACTCACCCAGGCCTGCACACCATCGCCGTGTGTCGGCTGACTCCAGAGGCAGGAGCCATCCAGGTGGAGTCGGTCCAGTGCATCCTCAAAGGCGGGCACACACACATACACAGAGGCACACACACATGTGCACACATGCACACACACACACAGGCGCACACAAACGCACAGGAACACACACACAAGCACACATCCACACAGACAGGCACACAAGTGCACACACACATACACTCATGCACACACAGGCACACACTTGCACACACATGTGCACACAGGCACACACTTGCACACGCACGTACATGTGCATGCACACACAGGCACATGCACACACTTGCACGTGCACACGCACATACACACACATATACACAGGCACACACGCACGCACAGGCACACATGCACCCACACAGACACAAACAGGGGCACACATGCACACACACACAGGCTCACGCTCACCCACCCACACACACACTCCGTGTATGTGGGCCACCAATAGAAGGCTTCGCAAACCATCCTACCTTTATTATCTGTGCTGGCTTCTGCTCCACTCTGCTCTATAATTTAGTTGTTTAAAATGGCCCCAAACTCCATTGAGAAGTGGGTCACCCCCACAGCTTGGAAATTCTGCCAAGAAGAAAGGCTGTGGACCTCAGAGTGGAGAGTGGTGCAGAGATTCCCGCATGCCCTGCGGATGCAGGTGCGCAGACCCATCAGCTCACTTATACACACTGTGCACGCGCAGCAGGTACTTCCTGGCTGGGATGTCGGTGCTCTCGGCATGCAGCCACAGAGGAGGTGAGGCCAAAGCTTGCATCTAGATGCTAGCCTGCTCCACTCTCCTGTCCCTCGAACTTGAGTGCCTTTCATGGAATAGGGGTTGTTTGGGGACGGGTGCGGGTGTCATTAGGAGTTTCCATACAATGGGAATAGATGAGATCACTGATTCCTAGACACACAAATCCCTCTAGGACACATCTGGAGGGGAGGTGCTCCTCCCAGTGAGGGTACAGGCCAGCAGGCTCTGCCTCCGGGCTTGGCCCTTAACCTCCCATTTTCTGACCAGCAGGCTGATGTGGAGAAGAGAGGGTGGTGTTGGTGGAGCCCTAGGTGGTTATCCAAACATTCATCAGGGTACTTTTGTGAAACACTGGACAGCAAAGAGTCCAAACAGTCCATCCTAAAGGAAATCAACCTTGAATTTTCGTTGGAAGGACTGATGCTGAAGCTGAAGCTCCAATACTTTGGCCATGTGATGCGAAGAGCTCACTCATTGGAAAAAACTCTGACCCTGAGAAAGATTGAGGGCAGGAAGAGAAGGAGATGACAGAGGATGAGATGGTTGGATGGCGTCACTGACTCAGTGGACATGAGTCTGAGCAAACTCTGGAAGATAGTGAAGGAGAGGGAAGCCTGGTGTGCTGCAGTCCATGGGGTCACAGAGATTCAGACAGGACTTAGCAACTGAATGGAAATGAACTAAACACGTACACCAGCAACGCTCAGCAGAAGTGTCAGAACTGAAGGGAGGCATGAGAATATGTCATAGGAACTTGAAGAAAGTGGAAGGAATGCCAAGCTTTTCAACTGACATCCCTCTGAGGGTCTGCCTGCAATGCAGGAGAATCTGCCTGCAATGCAGGAGACCTGGGTTCTATCCCTGGGTTGGGAAAATCCCCTGGAGAAGGAAATGACAACCCACTCCAGTATTCTTTCCTGGAAAATCCCATGGGCAAAGACTGGTGGGCCCCAGTTCATGGAGTAGCAAAGAGTCCGTCACGACAGATCGACTAACACTCTGAGGATAACTCAACCTGTGGTTAGAGATGGAGAATTTTAATAGAGCAGAATAAAAAAAAAGACAAGGGCAGAGTGATCTTTCCCTTTACTTTAGATGAAGCATTCCCCACACCTTCTCTGACTTAACTTTCAAAACTGTCATGTGACACACGGATCTGCCTTCATTCATAGGAAACTAAACCCCCAAAAGTCATGGCACATTCAAATGTCACACAACCTCCAAAAATATAGGAAGCAGGAAGATTGTGAAATACCTCTTTCTGGAATTTGGGTTGGGTTTTGCAGTAGAGAAAGCGTAGAGGGTTAATTCAAGAAGCTGTTTCAATTAGGTTTTCATCATTGGATTTTTTTAAAATTAGCTTTTATTGGCTTATAGTTGATTTACAATGCTATATTAGTTTCTGCTGTGTGGCAAACTGAATCATTGATACATAAACTTGTATCTCAAACTGAATCATTGATACACAGACTTGTATCTATTCTGTTTTAGATTCTTTTCCCAAGTAAGTTGTTACAGAGTACTGAACAGAGTTCCTTGTGCTATGCAGTTGGTCTTTAGGCATGTGGGCATGCTTACTCGCTCATTTGTGTCCAAATCTTTAGAAACCCCATGGCCTGTACTCCACTAGGCTCCTCTGTCCAGAGGATTTCCTAGGCAAGAATACTGGAGTGGGTTGCCATTTCCTTCTTCAGGGGATCTTCCTAATCTAGGAATCGAATCCACATCTCCTGGTCTCCTGCATTGCAGGTGGATTCTTTACCTGCTGAGTCACTGGGGAAGCCTTGTTGTTGTTCAGTTGCTCAGTTGTGTCTGATTCTTTGCGATGCCATGGACTGTTGCACGCCGGGCTTCCTTGTCCTTCACCATCTCCCAGTGAGTCAATCCCTAGGCAGGTTGATAAGAAGCCTTGGGTTCCTGAGGAGGAGAAAGGGGTCTGGGGCTCTTGAAGAGGAGATAGGAGTCTGGAATTCTCAAGAAGGGGGAAAGGACAAACCTTTTTGCCTTTTTTCCTCTACATTTCTTAGTCTTAGTCACATAAACTGTTTTTTTATTTTTTTCCTTTAAGCCCAGAACTGATGATTACACAACACAACTCAGTTTAAACGCTATACTAAGGATTATATAACAACAGTGTATCCAGCTTGAGGACAGTTTCTCCTTCCTGAAAACCTTCTGACTAATCCTGTTATGTTAAAATGTATATTATGGAAGTGGGTCTGGTAAGATCTTTACAACCGTGAGACATTTAGAAAACATAAAACTCACTTGCTAAGACTAGCAAGGGGGGTGCTCTCTGACTCCCTTCTAATGTCTGTGTCAGAAGCTTTCCCTGTCCCTCTCATACTTTAATAAAACTCTGCTACACAAAAGCTCTTGAGTAATCAAGCCTGGTCCCTGGTCCCAAAGCTAAACCTTCTTCGGAGATCACGAATCCAACATCATTCACCATAAGCTATCAACAGAGCTTGCTCAGATTCTTGTCCATTGAGTCAGTGATGCCCTCCAACCATCTCATCTTCTGTTGTCACCTTCTCCTGCCTTCAATCTTTCCAAGCATCAGGGTCTTTTCTAATGAAATGGCTCTTCACATCACATGGCCAAACTATTGGAGCTTCAGCTTCAGC
Source organism: Oryx dammah (assembly GCF_014754425.2). Lineage (NCBI taxonomy): Eukaryota > Metazoa > Chordata > Mammalia > Artiodactyla > Bovidae > Oryx > Oryx dammah. The sequence goes on from NW_024070204.1 coordinate 4,666,195, forward strand.
ATCAGTCCTTCCAATGAATATTCAGTACTGATTTCCTTTAGGATAGACTGGTTGGATCTCCTTGTAGTCCAAGGGACTCTCAAGAGTCTTCTCCAACACCACAGCTCAAAAGCATCAATTCTTCAGCTCTCAGCCTTTTTTTTTTTTTAACTTTACAATACTGTATTGGTTTTGCCATACATTGACATGAATCCGCCATGGGTGTACATGAGTTCCCAATCCTGAACCCCCCTCCCACCATCTCTCTGGGTCATCCCAGTGCACCAGCCCCAAGCATCCTGTATCCTGTATCCTCTATCGAACCTAGGCTGGCAATTCATTTCTTACATGATAGTATACATGTTTCAGTGCCATTCTCCCAAATCATCCCACCCTCTCCCTCTCCCACAGAGTCCAAAAGTCTGTTCTATACATCTCTTTTGCTGTCTTGCATACAGGGTTATCATTACCATCTTTCTAAATTCCATATATATGTGTTAGTATACTGTACTGGTGTTTTTCTTTCTGGCTTACTTCACTCTGTATAATCAGCTCCAGTTTCATCCACCTCATTAGAACTGATTCAAATGTATTCTTTTTAATGGCTGAATAATATTCCATTGTGTATATGTACCACAGCTTTCTTATCCATTCGTCTGCTGATGGACATCTAGGTTGTTTCCATGTCCCAGCTATTGTAAACAGCACTGCGATGAACATTGGGGTACATGTGTCTCTTTCAATTCTGGTTTCCTCAGTGTGTATGCCCAGCAGTGGGATTGCTGGGTCATAAGGCAGTTCTATTTGCAGTTTTTTTAAGAAATCGCCACACTGTTCTCCATAGTGGCTGTACTAGTTTCCATTCCCACCAGCAGTATAAGAGGGTTCCCTTTTCTCCACACCCTCTCCAGCATTTATTGCTTGTGGACTTTTGGATCACAGCCATTCTGACTGGTGTGAAATGGTATCTCATTGTGGTATTGATTTGTGTTTCTCTGATAATGAGTGATGTTGAGCATCTTTTCATGTGTTTGTTAGCCATCTGTATGTCTTCTTTGGAGAAATGTCTGTTTAGTTCTTTGGCCCATTTTTTGATTGGGTCATTTATTTTTCTGGAATTGAGCTGCAGGAGTTGCTTGTATATTTTTGAGATTATTTGTTTGTCTGTTGCTTCATTTGCTATTATTTTCTCCCATTCCGAAGGCTGTCTTTTCACCTTGTTTATAGTTTCCTTTGTTGTGCAGAAGCTTTTAATTTTAATTAGATCCCATTTGTTTACTTTTGCTTTTATTTCCAGTATGGTAATAGATGGAGAAATATACCATGTTCATGGATCAGAAGAATCAATATAGTGAAAATGAGTATACTACCCAAAGCAATTTACAGATTCAATGCAATCCCTATCAAGCTACCAGTGGTATTTTTCACAGAGCTAGAACAAATAATTTCACAATTTGTATGGAAATACAAAAAACCTCGAATGCCCAAAGCAATCTTGAGAAAGAAGAATGGAACTGGAGGAATCAACCTGCCTGACTTCAGGCTCTACTACAAAGCCACAGTCATCAAGACAGTATGGTACCGGGACAAAGACAGAAATATAGATCAACAGAACAAAATAGAAAGCCCAGAGATAAATCCACATACCTATGGACACTGTATCTTCAAAAGCATTAATTCTTCAGCTCTCAGCCTTTTTTATCATCCAAATCTCACACCCATACATGACTCCTGGAAAAACCATAAGCTTTGACTATACAGACCTCTGTTGGCAAAGTAATGTCTCAGATTTTTAATATGCTGTCTAGGTTGGTCATAGCATTTCTTCCAAGGAGCAAGCGTCTTTTAAGTTCATGGCTGCAGTCACCATCTGAAGTGACTTTGGAGCCCAAGAAAATAAAATCTGTAACTGTTTCCATTGTTTCACCATCTATTTGCCATGAAGTAATGGGACCAGATGCCATGATCTTCACTTTTTGAATGTTGAATTTTAAGCCAACTTTTTCACTCTCCTCTTTCACTTTCACCAAGAGGCTCTTTAATTCCTCCTCAATTTCTACCACCAGGATGGTGCCATTTGCTTGTCTGAGGTTATTGATATTTCTCCTGGCAATCTTGATTCCAGTCTGTGCTTCATCCAGCCTGGCATTTCACATGATGTACTCTGCATAGAAGTTAAATAAGCAGGGTCACAATATACAGTCTTGACATACTCCTTTCCCAGTTTGCAACCAGTCCATTGTTCCACGTCTGGTTCTAACTGTTGCTTCCTGACCTGCATACAGATTTCTCAAGAGGTAGGTCAGGTGGTTTGGTATTCCCATCTCTTGAAGAATTTCCCAGTTTGTTGTGATCCACACAAAGGCTTTGGTGTAGTCCATAAAGCAGAAGTAGATGTTAGGGAAGCCCTTATCATTGTTATCAATTTTATATATACTAGTGTGGATACGTCAATCCCAGTCTCCCAATTTATCCATCCATCTTTCCCCCCTTGGTAACCATAAGTTTGCTTTCTACATCCACAACTCTATTTCTGTCTTGTGCATAAGTTCATTTGTACCCTTTATTCTAGATTCCACATATAAGTAATATCATATGATATTTATCTTTCTATGTCTGACTCCACTTAGTATGACAATCTCTATGTCTATTCATGTCACTGCAACTGGCACTTTATGGTGTTAGTGGAACGGTGCTTTCTTTTCCAGTCTACTTCAGGATCTCTGACTGAGTCTTCCTGGAGTCATCCTCCCATCTAATGAAGAGTTTACTCTGTGTGGTGTGTTCACTTTAGCAAGTGTGCTGGGCCTGAGGCATCTGATGAATAGGTGCCTGGCAGGTGACGTGATGCTGCCTGAGTTTGATGGTCTTGCTTCTGTAATCAGTGGGGACATGTTGATAATGTGTTCCACAATGAACTTGCCACAGGTGACCTTAATTAAGAGACATGGGAAGCGGTTTGGCACGTGTGAGATGCTTCTGCATGTGTCTATGCCGTAAAGAGATCATGAGAAGAGCTGGCGGGGGGTGGGGGGTGGGTGGGCTCTTGTGCAGAAAGCCAGGGCTCAACTAAAGCTAGTGAGCATGGTCTCAGCCTGTTCCCTGTTGCTGTAACCTGAGCCTGGGGGTGAGTATGCGGGCTTCTTTCACAATGAAATATAAAACACCCAGTGTCTTCCTTTGTGGGGTTTGCCTCATTTTAAATGTCTATGAAGTAAAAGGTGTTTTTTTTTCATATTTATAAGAAATATTTATTATATCAGTTTTGTAAAGTATTGCTTTTCACACTTAGCTTTTAAAATTGATTTCTATTGGAGTTACAGTTGACTCGCAGTGCTGTGTTAGTTTCAGGCCCACAGCAAAGTGAGCCGGCTACACACACACATATGTCCACTCTGCTCTAGAGTCTTTTCCCATGTGGGTTATTACAGAGTTCTGATCAGTGTTCCTTGTGCAATGCAGTAGGTCCTTATTAGTTAACAATTTTATACATAGCACTGCATATATGAGGCTTCACAAGGGGCCCAGTGAGTATAGAATTTGCCTGCAATGCAGGAGACATAGATGTGGGTTTGATCTCTGGGTGGGGAAGATCCCCTGGAGAAGGACATGGCAACCCATTCCAGTATTCTTGCCAAGAACCCCATGGACAGAGGAGCCTAGTGGGCTACAGTCCATGGGGCTGCAAAGAGTCGGACATGACTGAAGCAACTGAGCACACACCCAGTGTATATATGTCAATCACAGTCTCCCAATTCATCCCTCCCCCCTTACCCTCTGGTAACTATAGGAAAATAAATCAAACCAAGAAAGACAAATATCATGTGATATTGCTTATATGTGGAATCTTAAAAAAAAAAAAAAAAGTAAAAGATTTCAAGTGTGAAATGAAGCAATGTTGATCTGATGCCAGATTGGGGAGATTTGGAATATTCTGTTTACTATTCTGACATAGAAATGGAATGTGGACCAGATCATGTGGTATCTCAGGAGTCAGCATGTCATTAACAAGAGACAAAAATTAAGGAAGGAAAGGCATGTTGGAAGTAGAAGCTCCATCCATCACAGAACAGTGTTCAGTGACTTAAGTCAAAACTGTGCTATAACCCAGGCAGACAGGATACAGAGTGGAGAACAATGTTGTTGGGAGACTGCTCTGGGCCAAGGGCAAGATCCATGATAGAGGGGTTTTAGGACAAGCTGGGACTGTGTCCCCCATACAGAAACACACATTCACAAGCTCTGAAAAAACATCGATGTGCTATTTCTCTCATTTCCAAAGGTGTGATTCTAACTTTAGTTGAATAGTCAACATTTGCTAAAGAAATTTTAGAGCAAAACTCTCTTTGAAGTTATAGCAGTTAGATTTTCTCATGAATTATCCTTTTCTCGGACTCATTCAACATACCAGAATTCTGATGGATTAATGTCCTAATATGTACTTTTTCTTACAAGTACGTTTATTTTTCAGTACTGCTTGGTCCATGACCCATTTCCATGGTTTTAGAAAACAAAAACCTTCCTAACAAATATATTAGATGATTCTGCATAATGCTGAATGCTTAGCAACTGTTTTTTGAGATGCCTGGTTTCCTACAATAATTCATATAAACTGTATAAATAGTTTCTTATGGGAAGAGAGAATAAATTGTCTCTTCCATTTGTGCCCATAGGTTTTTTAAAGATGTGTAAATTCCATAATGTCCCTTTAGAGATTTAGGGATTATTATTAATATCAATCTTAAAGAATGTCAAACTATATCCTTTTTACCTGTTTCATTTATTAAAGCATGCCATTTATGTTTTTCTTTTCTTCCTGTTCTTGAAAAGTAGCTTTAATTTTCCAGAGGCATGTCCCAATTGACATAATTTGCCAAGGCAAAATGAAAAGATGAGGTCTGAATTAGAATTTCAGCAATGATGTCAAAATAGTAATCCAAGGATGCTTTGGTAAAATAGGTATACAGAAAGGTATTTGCCAGGCTGGCCACGGTGCACATGTTATCTGTCATGAGGACATCCTAGGGGGATTACAGAGCAACGTCTACCAGATGTAGATTCACAAAAGGAAACTTAATCTGTATTTGTTATCACCTCCCACAGAGGTCAATTGTGGTGAGACCAGCAGCCTCCTATTATTGGTTAACGAGGCAGCCACGCATGCTGTTTTCAGATCCTTGGAGAAAAACTGCTACACAAGCACCAATTTTTGCTAATTAATGATGGCTCTTCCTGGTGGCAGCCAATGGCCAGAGGTCTGAACTCTTTACAATTCAAGGAAACTCTGCTGGCAAACACTCACTGCTGCTGAAGTAAAATGGGGTGGCCTAGACCTCAGTAATGGCAACCCACTATAGTACTCTTGCCTGGAAAATCCCTTGGACAGAGGAGCCTGGTAGGCTTCAGTCCACGGGGTCCCTAAGAGTCGGATACGACTGAGGGTGTTCACTTTCCCTTTTCACTTTCATGCATTGGAGAAGGAAATCGCAACCCACTCCAGTGTTCTTGCCTGGAGAATCCCAGGGACAGGGGAGCCTGGTGGGCTGCCGTCTATGGGGTCGCACAGAGTTGGACACGACTGAAGTGACTTAGCAGCAGCAGACCTCAGGGAAGGCCGTGAAGCAGAGCTCTCGACTCTGACTTTTTCTAACTCACTGCTGACATGCTATATTTTATTATTCTTTGTGGATTCAAATTTCGCCTTTTCCTGTTCACATAGATTTCTACGTGGGAGCTGAAGTTTAATATATATATTTTTTAAATGATTAACTATTCCTATGAGGAAAAGGACCATTTCTAACTTAGTGGGGCATTGCAAGTATCATTTAAGAAAATTGAACAATCACAGCAGTCAAATGCATAGTTAGGTGACTGTTTAATATTTGTGAGGTGCTTATATCTTGCTTGGTTTGATTGGCTTTACTTGAAATAGACTATATTTTCATCTTCATTGTGAGGCATGGAAATATGGCAGAGGAAAATGATTTTTTTTTTATCCTGCTTCCTACAGAGGAGGTTTTGTCCAAACCTGAATTTCAAATAGTTTCTCTATTCAAGCCCTTCAGACGGGGTTGGGTAGCGTCGCCTGTAGAAGTGCAGCATGAAATGCCGCTTAGAACACACAGAGCGTGTTGCCAGGAAGGGAGACAGGGAGAAAGATAAGCCCTCATAAGATAAGACAAGCCCCAGCTGGATGAGCCCTCATTCCTTACCCTCACATTGGGGACAGCTGAGATGCTGCTGTGGATTGAATTATGTCCCCAAAAGACATGCTGGGTCCTCATCCTTAGTACCTGTGGCTGGGGTTTCCTTGGAAATAGGTTCTTTGCATACAGGGTCAGGTTTGGTTGAGGGCACACTGCGTCCGTGGTACCAGCCCACTGGCTGGTGTCTTTCTAATTGAAGAGGATGCACAGAAACACAGATACCCACAGGGGACTCTCAAGTGATGATGAGGGCAGAGACAGGAGGGATGTGTCTACAAGCCAAGGGAGGCCAGGACAGCCAGCAAACACCAGAGGCTGAGAGGAAAGGGAGAACTCTCCCCTGGAGGCTTCAGGGACAACACAGCCCTGCCAGCACCCTGATTGTGGACTGCTAGCCCCTGGGACTGTGAAACAACAAATTCCTGACCCAGCTATGGTCAACGGTTAGGGGAGCCCCAGGAGCATGATGGCAAGAAGATCAAACCAGCTAATCTTAAGGGAAACCAACCCTGGAATAAAGAAATATTCACTGGGAGAACTGATGCTGAAGCTCCAATACTCTGGCCATCTGATGCGAAGAGCCGACTCACTGGAAAAGACCCTGATGCCGGGGAAGATTGAGGGCAGGAGGAGAAGAGGACGACAGAGGATGAGATGGCTGGATGGCATCACTGACTCGATGGGCATGAGTTTAAGCAAATTCTGGGAGATAGGGAAGGACAGGGAAGCCTGTGTGCTGCAGTCCATGGGGTCACAGAGAGTTGGACAGGACTTAGGGACTGAAGGGTAACAACAGGAGACTGACACCAAGGCTGGGTGGGCTTCCTCCAGGTGGCCCCCTCTCCGATTGATGTCAGAGACAAGGGCCACACAGTCCATCCAGATAAAATTCATTCATCTGCCCAAGTCACATGCCTAGTTAACATCAAGTTCAGGCCCTAGGGCACAGATAGTGAAAGTGAAAGTGAAGTCGCTCAGTCCTGTCCAACTCTTTGTGACCCCCATGGACTGTAGCCTATCAGGGTCCTCCGTCCATGGGATTTTCCAGGCAAGAGTACTGGAGCGGGTTGCCATTTCCTTCTCCAGATAACATACTCACTTAATGATCTTCCTCAATTCCTGAAAATTTTAGTAACCATCTTAGAGGAAAAAAGTGAGTCAAAACTTCACCAACCAAGCTATTCCTTGTTCACAAGCTCTCTTCTTAAGGAAAAAAAAAAAATAATACATACATATATACATATATATACATATATATATATACACACATACATACATACCTTATATTTATGTAGAACAAGTTTCTTTTCACACTGTCTTCATATATCATGTTTTCATAGGCTGTACCATTTTTCCCCTCAGATAAAGTAAATAGTAAAAGTGAATTAGGGCTTCCCTAGTGGCTCAAAGGTAAAGAATCTGCCTACAGGTTTGATCCTTGGGTCAGGAAGATCCCCTGGAGGAGGAAATAGCAACCTACTGCAGTATTCTTGCCTGGAAAATTCCCATGGGCAGAGGAGCCTGGCGGGCTACAGTCCACCGAGGTTTCAAAGAATCGGACATGATTTAGCGACTAAACAAAAACAAATTAAATTAGCTATGAAGCTACAATTGAAATACAAGACCAATAACAAAATGTTTTCTTCTCACTTACATTGTGATAATCATTTCATAATGTATAAAAGATCTAATCATCATGTTGTACACCTGAAACTAATATAATCAGTCAGTTCAAACCCTCAGTTGTGTCTGACTCTTACCGATCCCAAGGACTGTAGCATGCTAGGCTTCCCTGTCCATCACCAACTCCTAGAGTTTACTCAAACTTGTATTCATTGAGTCAGTGATGCCATTGAACCATCTCAACCTCTATTGTCCCCTTCTCCTCCTGCCTTCAATCTTTCCCAGTATCAGGGTTTTTTCCAAGGAGTCAGTTCTTTGCGTCAGGTGGCCAAAATACTGGAACTTCAGCTTCAGCATCAGTCCTTCCAATGAATATTCAGTACTGATTTCCTTTAGGATGGACTGGTTGGATCTCCTTGCAGTCCAAGGGATTCTGAAGAGTCTTTTGCAACACCACAGTTCAAAAGCATTAATTCTTCGGCACTCAGCTGTCTTCATAGTCCAACTCTCATATCCATACAGGACTACTGGAAAAACCGAAGTTTTGACTAGACCCACTTGTCGGGAGAGTAATGTCTCTGCTTTTTAATATGCTGTCTAGGTTGGTCATAACTTTTCTTCCAAGGAGCAAGCATCTTTTAATTTCCTGTGTTAATTATAACTCAGTAGAAAATGAAATAATATCTTATCCAAAAAATAAATGAATAATGAGTTTGTTGAATTACATTTTACTTTATTTTTGAATTATGTTTTATTAACATTTTATAGCATACTGTCTTCTTCTACTGGGAAGATAGCAAAGCCTCTGATATGATGCATAAAGCAATAGAAAATTCCTGGCCAGTGTTAGATAATGAATACTGGACACTCCTCCAAGCACAGGATGAAAGTGGACTTCAGGTCACCTGGAACTTTCCCAGCAACACTCAGCATCTCTTCAGAAGGTTGAGCAAAGACACTGAGCATTAGCAGTATGACACACATATGGTTCATCCCTCACCCATCTTCCAGCCAGGAAATGTCAGTTTTCCTTTAATAGAAGGTTGAACTATTTTATCTGTACACAGAATATAAGTTTACGCCCCAACCACTAATGCTGAAGAAGCTAAAGTTGACAATTCTGTGAAGACCTACAAGACCTTCTAGAATGAACACCAAAGATGTCCTTTTCATCATAAGGGACTGGAATGCAAAAGTACAAAGTCAAGAGATACCTGGAGAAATAGTCAAGTTTGGCCTTGGAGTACAGAATGAAACAGAACAAAGGCTAACAGAGTTTTGCCACTTGAATGTACTGGTCATAGCAAGCACCCTCTTCCAACAACACAAGAGATGACTCTACACATGGACATCACCAGATGGTCAACACCAAAATCAGACTGATTACATTCTTTGCGGCTGAAGATGGAGAAGCTCTTTACAGTCAGCAAAAACAAGACCGGGAGCTAACTGTGGCTCAGATAATAAATTTATTGCAAATTCAGACTTAAATGGAAGAAAGTAGGGAAAATCTCTAGACCATTCAGGTATGACCTAAATCAAATCCCTTAGGCTTATACAGTGGAAGTGACCAATAGATTAAAGGAATTATATCTGATAGACAGAGTGCCTGAAGAACTATGGATGGAGGTTCAAAACATTGTATAGGAGGTGGTGATCAAAACCATTCCCAAGAAAAAGAAATGCAAAAGAACAAAATGTTTGTCTGAGGAACCTTACAAATAACTGAGAAAAGAAGACAAGCTAAAGGCAAAGAAGAAAAGGAAAGATATAAGCATCTGAATGCAGAGTTCCAAAGAATAACAAGGAAAGAAAATAAAGCCTTCCTCAGTGATCAATGCAAACAAATAGAGGAAAACAACAGAATGGGAAAGACTAGAGATCTCTTCAAGAAAGTTAGAGATACCAAGGGAACATTTCAAGCAAAGAGGCACAAAAAATGACAGAAATGGCATGGACCTAACAGAAGCAGGAGATATTAAGAAAAGGTGGCAATAATACACAGAAGAACTATACAAAAAAAAAAAAATCTTAGTGCCCCATATAACCACGATAGTGTGATCACTTACCTAGAGCCAGACACTTTGGAATGTAAAGTTAAGTGGGCTTTAGGAAGCATCCCTATGAACAAACCTAGTGGAGGTGATGGAATTATAGCTAAGCTATTTCAAATCCTAAAAAATGATGCTGTGAAAGTGCTACACTCAATATGTCAGCAAATTTGGAAAACTCAACAGTGGCCACAGGGCTGGAAAAGGTCAGTTTTCATTCCAATCCTAAAGAAAGGCAATGCCAAAGAATGCTCAAACTACCGCACAATTGCACTCATCTCACACGCTAGTAAAGTAATGCTCAAAATTCTCCAAGCCAGGCTTCAGCAATACGTGAACCGTGAACTTTCACATGTTCAAGCTGGTTTTAGAAAAGGCAGAGGAACCAGAGATCAAATTGCCAACATCTGTTGGATCATAAAAAAGCAAGAGAATTCCAGAAAAAGCACCTACTTTTACTTCATTGACTATGCTAAAGCCTTTGACTATGTGGGTCACACACACACACACACACAAAAAAAAAAAAACCTGTGGAAAATGCTTCAAGAAATGGGAATAGCAGACCACCTTACTTGCCTCCTGAGAAATCTGTATTCAGGTCAAAAAGCAACCATCAGAACCAGACATGGAACAATGGACTGATTCTAAACTGCAAAAGGAGTATGTCAAGGCTGTATACTGTCACCTTGCTTATTTAACTTATATGCAGAGTACATCATGAGAAATGCCAGGCTGGATGAAGCAAATTCTGAAATCAAGATTGCTGGGAGAAATACCAATAACCTCAGATATGCAGAAGACACCACCTGGCAGAAAGTGAAGAGGCACTAAGGAGCCTCTTGATGAAATTGAGAGAAGAGAGTGAAAAAATTGACTTAAGCCTCAACATTCAAAAACTGAAGACCATGGCTTCTTGTCCCATCAGTTCATGACAAATAAATGCAGCAATGGAACAATGGCAGACTTTGTTTTCTTTGGCTCCAAAATCACTGCAGATGGTGACTGCTGCCATGAAATTAAAAGATAATTGCTCCTTGGAGGAAAAACTATGACCAAGCAAGACAGCATATTAAAAAGCAGAGACATTACTTTGCAGACAAAAGCCCATCTAATCAAAGCTATGGCTTTTCTAGTAGTCATGTATGGATGTGAGAGTTGGACCATAAAGAAAGTTGACCACCGAGGACTTGATGCCTTTGAACTGTGGTGTAGGAGAATACTCTTGAGTACCTTGGATAGCAAGGAGATCAAACCAATCAATCTTAAAGAGAGTGGTCCTGAATATTCATTGGAAGGACTGAAGCTGAGGCTGAAGCTCCAGTACTTGGGCCACGTGATTGAAAGAACAGACTCATTGGAAAAGACCTTGATGCTGGGAAAGATTGAAAGCAGGAGGAGATGGGGCTGACAGAGGATAAGATGGTTGGATGATATCAGCGACTCGATGGACATGAATTTGAACAAGCTGCCGGAGTTTGTAAAGGCCAGGTAAGCCTGGTGTGCTGCAGTCCACGGGTAGCATAGAGTCCGACATGACTGAGCGACTCAACTGAACTGAGGTGACCTGTACACAGACTTGTCTCTCTTCACACGTGCTCAGTTGCTCAGTTAGGTCCAACTCATTACAACCCATGGACTGCTGCCCTCCAGGCTCCTCTGTCCATGGGATTTTCCAGGCGAGAATACTTGAGTGAGTTGCTATTTCCACCTCCAGGCAAACTTCCTGACCCAGGGATTAAACCCTATTCTTCTGAAATGAAGGTGGATTCTTTACCCCTTGGGCCATTGAGGAATGCACTATTAGCATCTGTAAAACAGATTCTGTTATCAGTTAGAGAGAGCCAGGAATATTCAATCTAGCTCTTAAATTTATTTGCAGTATCTTCCAGGCACCAACCCATCTACCAGAACCTCCCAAGAATCTTCAGCATCCCAGGCTGATGGAGCAGAGAGTCCTGTGGATCCTCATCTTACACTGTCTCTTTGTCACCCAGAGAACCCTCCCTGGTGAGACAGTGAGACCCAGCAGAGTCTCCTTCCCGGCTTCATTCTTGTACCACGTGCTGTGGCTCCTGAGTGTGTGCAGATCAATGTCCCTTCCAGCCCAGAGGTGTGTGCAGTGTGGAGGCTGGAGGTACCGCTGACACATACATACACATATATGTGTCACCAGTTGTGGCATCTGGGGGAAATGTGAAACCTGGCCCCTCTAAGATGCATTTTATTCCCAGGGCACGCTCTGATGTAGTGAGGACATCTCAAGATAGTTTATTGTGAAAATGATAAAGGAACGTGATATGAAAAGAGGAGGAAGGAGGAGAAGAGAGGAGGAGAAGAAGCGGCGAGGAAGGGAAAGAGGGAGGATAAAGAGACAAGCAGGAGGAGGAAGAGGAGGAAGCAGAAAGGGAGAGGGGATGGAGAATAACAGGGCGATGGGAAGTCGGGAGCAGGCCCAATATTTCTCCTGGTTGAGTCGTGCCTCCGCTAATCCAAAAGCCACATTCTTCAAAGTACAGTTAATGAAACTCTCAATAACACATTTCTATTAGAAGTCCAATATTCTTCAATATATCTTAATGATGATGTCTTAAAATTAGGTCTCACTTTGCATTTTACAAATCACTTTTAGAGTCTGAATTCCATTTCATATTCCCATCAGTCCTGTGAGGCAGGAAAGGGAGGCATTTTTAAAATCTCAACCTTTTATTTTGTATCGGGGGATAGCTGATCAACAAATAATGTGATAGTCTCGGGTGAACTCAGCCGTCCATATACATGTCTCCATTCTCCCCTAAAATTCCCTCAGAAGGGAGGCATTTTTACTGCAGATCTGGAAGTTTTGAGGAATTATTTAAGATCACATATGCAGCTTGTCCCAGGCCTGGACAAGATGCAGTCTGCAAGGTTTCCAGCATCCCACACCCTTCAAGGACTATCTTTCATTCTGGAAACATGAGTAGTGTTTGACTGTTGTACAAGTTATGGTCACCCATCAGGAGTACATCTCATGATAGACGGCTGTGCATGCCCTGCTCCAATCAAAATCATAGTGCAGTGAGAGACAGAAAAATTAAAATTTTATTTAAAGGATAATTAAATTACAGCAAAGACAAATGGAAAGAGCTATTGCTGTAAGAAACCAGCAAGGAGGCCGCACCACATATTTGGTGGTGACAGGAGGTGGGATGCCCTTCTGAGAAAATGACATATAATCTGAGATCAAGGGGGTTGGTGCAGCTGGGCTGAAATGTGAAGATTTCTAAGAGTCATCTGAGTGTAGAAGGAGCAACTTGAGAAGGTGAGTGAGTGGGGTTAGCCTCAGGTAATATGCACAAATCTGGCTACACCAAGATAATGAAATATCCAAGTACAGGTAGTAAATACCCTCTGGTCTGGGCCTTTGATGACCCCATTACCCTCCCCAGGACCACTCTTCCCACCATGCAGTCTGAAAGGTTGACATCTGGCATGAGATGGTGCCTCTGTGACCTTGCACCAGCCTGTGGCCAGCATCTATTTGACTAGTTAGTCTCCCTACATGGCTGGCTGTAGAATGCTTTGAACATGACCCTGGGTTTGGCTGGGCTTCCCTGGTGGCTCGGATAGTAAAGAATCTGCCTTTAATGCAGGAGACCTGGGTTTGATCCCTGGGTTGGGAGGATCCCCTGGAGGAGGAAATGGCAGCCCACTCCATCATTCTTGCCTGGGAAATCCCATGGACAGAGGAGCCTGGGGGGCTACAGTCCATGGGGTTGCAAAGAGTCAGATACGGCTGAGTGACCAGCACTTTGAACACTGGGTTTGGCAACATGGTGAACAGTATGTGTGAGCAGAATATTGAGGGTCGTTTATGGGTGGTGCTGGAAATGCAGCCCCTGACTAGGTTTAAAGAGCTTTATCTTCCCTTTAGTGAGCAACAGGCCACTGCTAGATCATACTTTAGAAGGTGACCAGCACAGACTCCAGTTGCATCTGCCAGGCAGCTGACCTCAGTGTGGAAGACAGCTGGATGGACAATCCTGAGTGACAGGAGAACCCAGGTGAGCAGGTGCCTGCAGAGGCTAAGTCATGGAAGAGTTGGGAGTGTGGAGGGAAATATGCAATTGGTGTATGAGAGGTGCAGCTGGCAGGCTTTCCTTGTTGTCTGGATACAGAGCAAGGTGAAAAGGTCAGTCCAGGATGCTCTGCCGACAGCCAACTGGTAGTCGCTCACTGAGGGAGAGTCACAGTTGGTGGAGAAATCAGGAAGAGAAAGGAGATGCGCTCATGGGGACCTCCCTGGTGGTCCATTGGTTAAGAATCTGCCTTGCAGTGCAGGGGACGCAGGTTTGATCCCTGGTCGGGGAACTCGGGTCCCACATGCAGCTGGAGAACTGAGCCAATGCCTCACAACTACAACTACAATCAGCCAAATAGATTAATTGTTTTAAAAATAAGAAGAATATTGACTCCGTTGTTGACAAGTAGACGTTTCCAGTTGCAGAAGCCTGTGCTTTATCCAAGTGGAGCAAGCACCATCAACCAACTGGATAAAGGAGTCTGAAACCCAGAAGGAAGATCAAGGGGGTTGGTGCAGCTGGGCTGAAATGTGAAGATTTCTAAGAGTCATCTGAGTGTAGAAGGAGCAACTTGAGAAGGTGAGTGAGTGGGGTTAGCCTCAGCTAATATGCACAAATCTGGCTACACCAAGATACAGGCAGATACAGGCATTGAGTCTGTGGGTTTTAGATTTGAGATTTGAGTAGATGGTGGTATTACACAGAGTGAGCGTGTTGAGTAAACAGAGAAGGGAAGGCAGAACCTTGAGGATACTAACATTTAATTTCACAAGCAGAAGAGAAGCTCAAATGGAAACCAAGATAAAATGATTAGTACACACAAAGATGAGTGGAGGATGATGTATCTCAGAGGAGAAAGTAACAGAGACTTCAACAGGCAAGGGGTGGTGGGCAGCACCAACTGTACCCAAGATGGAGCAAGACAAGGGCTGAAGTGCCACCCTTAGGGTTTACAACTACAAAGAATCAGTGACCTGTGTGTCAGTCACTTGGTTGTGTCCAACTCTTTGCTACCCCAGGGACTGTAGCCTGCCAGGCTCCCTTGTCCATGGAATTCTCCAGGCAAGAATACTGGAGTGAGTTGCCATTCCCTTCTCCAAGGAACAGTGACTTTGCTGGAAATCATTTCAGAGCCATGATGGAGTTAAGCTAGCTGTGGACCGAGAAGGAAACTGAGGAGACAGGAATAGAGGCAGAAGGCTCGTGATGGAGAGCAGGTGGACACCAGGAGGAAAAACAGAAAGGTGAGCTGCTTTTCAACGTCGCCTGCATGACGTAACATTTCTATCACATATCACACAGTCGACATTGAAAAGAAGCTCACCTTTGCTTTCTTTACCTTACAGGGTCTTTCCTGGTAGGCTCAGATAGTAAAGAATCTGTCTGCAGTGCAGGAGACCCAGGTTTAATACCTGGCTTGGGAAGATCCCCTAGAGAAGGAAATGGCAACTCACTCCAGAATTCTTGCCTGGAGAATCCCGTGGGCAGAAGAGCCTGATGGACCACAGTCCATGGGGTCACAGGAGTCAGACACGACTGCAGAGCTAGCACTTTCTTACAAGGCAGGGTCCCATCCATGACCCCAGAAATCAGGAAAGGCAGAAAGAACCCAGGGGACTGTGTGGATGAGAAGTGAAGCCTATGGGTCCCTAGAGAGACAGAAGCAGCACCAGAAGGGATTTCATCTCCACCCAAGTTGAAAGCATTTTGGATGAGTGACTGTTAGCTGCATGTCCCCAATGCACCTCCCCTCACCTGCCCTTATACACCAGCCTTGGGAGTGGAAATGACATAACTCATGGTCAAAAACTTGCAGCTTGAATTCAGTTCTTATTGTCTTTTTATTTTTTATTCAGGTCTCTGCCTGTGCTTCATTTGTCCAGTTGCTCGAGCTAGGACAAAGTAGACATGATTTCCAGTAAAAAAAACCAGATGTGAAAAGTCAAAGGAGGAATAGTGAGTGATCGTACCACCGGAGAACACAAAATGAGAATGCTTGAGAAGATCTTGCTGTCGAAGACAATATATTTCACAGCACTTCATATGTATGCCACTGGAATCCAATTTAAGTTTGTAGTATTAGGATTTATGTGGATATTTTTAAATATAGAGTAAAGCATGTCTGAAATATCGTATATTAACTCATATATCTGGAATCTAGGAAAATCAGTCACAAGGAAGAAATGGAAATGCACATAGAGACTGGACCTGTGGACAGAGCAGGGAAAGGAGACGGCAGGACAAGTGTTTAGAAAGTAGCCCTGACACGTATCTACGCTATCATGTGTAAAAGAGATGATTAAGGGAAGCCCCTGTGCGTAGACTTTAATTACTCCAAGTTAGAATAAGTGGGATCCAGTTTTCTTTTCCTTAGGACATGATTAATTACATACCTGACAAAATGAGGGAGCAGGGGTGTCCTGGACCCACTCTTCTACCCCGGGAGGGTTTCATGATGATGGTTGTCAAAGTCCAACTTGGTCCTTCTCTAGAGACCCAGTTCAGTTCTGTCACTCAGTCATGTCCGACTCTTTGCGACCCCATGGACTGCAGCACGCCAGGCCTCCCTGTCTATCACCAACTCCCGAAGTTCACTCAGACTCATGTCCATCTGGTCATCCGATGCCATCCAACCATCTCATCCTCTGTCATCCCCTTCTCCTCCCGCCTTTAATCTTTCCCAGCTTCAGGGTCTATTCCAATGAGTCAGCTCTTCACATCAGGTGGACAAAGAATTGGAGCTTCAGCTTCAGCGTCAGTCTTTCCAATGAATATTCAGGACTGATTTCCTTTAGGGTGCACTGGTTGGATCTCCTTTCAGTCCAAGGGACTCTCAAGAGACTTCTTCAACACCACAGAGCCCCAGGGACAAGTAATTGCTTGTTGACTGCCATTCTCATCTCCAAGTCCACTCCTAGCCTCCCATCTGTTGTGAGGATATATCAGACATCTAAAGCTTGGGTCTCTCCCTTTGAAAGAGGCAGTGGCAACTCTACATAAGCTTGCCCTGAAATCAACAGACTACAGCCCACAGGAGAGCAAATTAATCCAGGATGCAATTGATCGACCTCAAGGCAGAATTAGAAAGCTGATGCAATTTCCAAATGCTAAGTTTAAGTGCAAGAGAAACCATCTATAAATTTCCCTTTATGAATTCTACGTAAATAATTTATTTCCTGCCAAGAATCTAGTACCTGGCCATGTAGCTGGTGCACAGTGTAGAGACCTTGGGAATGGAATTAAAAAGCGCCCTGCACACACTTGACTTTCCTCTGAAGCCCTTGGGATGTTAAAATTCAGTTTACATTTCCTGAGACCAAGAATCTCAGACTCAGTGATTAACCACTGAAGCCTGGTAATGACTCAGTCTAAAATAGTTTCTCAGAGCATGTTTAGCATACTCTATGTGTCTTAAGACCGATCTGACTGCCCCCGAGAGGGCAACATGCCCACAGGGGAGTTCCGTGTTTTTAGGTCCTGTCCCCTGGGGATCCTACCTACTGGTGGAGAAAGATGAGCAGCCTCCACAAAAATAAGATGTATTATTTGAGTGATCGGTGCCCTCTTCTCTATTAAGGTAAAACAAAGCCGAACACAAAGCAACCACCAGTATCAGATCTTTGCTGCTCCACGGGAGGTGTGCAGACCAGCAGCCTCTCCTGGGAGCTTGTTAGAGATGTAGACACTCTCAGACCACAGCCTAGACTAACTGAATTGGAATCTGCATTTCCATAAGATGCTCCAGTGATTTCCATGTGTATTAAAGTTTGAGGAACGCTTCATCAAAGGTCAAAGAACTTCTGAGGCTGAGATGAGGGTCCCTGGAGACAGAAGCCAGCCCCCCTGACGATGTCCCCCCTCCAGCCGCTGCTTATGCCTGCTCTCTTCTTATCCCTTCCCTGTTAAGCCTCATTTCACCCTGAAAGTTTCTTATCCTATCTCCTCTCCTCTCCTTTTCCTTTCATTATGCTCACACACTTCTCTTTCCCAGGGCAAATTCTTCTTGTCTGTGCCTTAAGCTCCCACACGTTCACTTGAGAGCTGGTTTCGTTAGAATTGTGTGAAGGAGCACTCTGTGATGCTGGCTGTCACTGAACGTAGCTGAGCCCTCCCTCCTGGTGGTCCTGGTTCTGCACATCTGGCTCAGCTCACGAATCAGCCTTCATAATGATTCCACTGTTTTCATCACTTTGCACACCAGAAGCTTGGAAAAGAGAGAGGAACAAAGCGCGCTAAGTCCCCATCAGGAGCACGTGGAGAAGCAGGGTTACAGAACCGCAGTGGCAGACCCTGGAGCCCGTGTCGTGACCGGCAGGCGGGCCTGAGTCTCCACAGGGAACCCAGCGGGGCTCTCCATCACAGAGCATGAGCTCCAGACGCACACACGCTGCCCTCTGATGCCAGCTCAACACCTGGACCTGCTCCAAACGCGCCCACCTCCACACCTGCGTCCAACACTGGCCAAGGCTCATGGATCTCACAGTTGGAGGTGTTTGTCAGGGGATGGGGTGGGGTGGATCGCCAGGATGTGCACTCCCTTCCGTTTACACGCCTGTGGCTTTAGTCCAATCCTACGTCCGTCCCATCACCAACAACTTCATCAGCCCACTGACTTATTCCACCTTTCGTGGTCTTGCTTCCCCAATAGCTTAGTTGGTGAAGAATCCGCCTGCAATGCAGGAGACCTCGGTTTGATTCCTGGGTCGGGAAGATCTGCTGGAGAAGGGATAGGCTACCCACTCCAGTATTCTTTGGCTTCCCTTGCGACTCAGCTGGTAAAGAATCCGTCTGCCATGTGGGAGACCTGGGTTTGATCCCTGGGTTGGGAAGATCCCCTGGAGAAAGTAAGGCTACCCACTAAAGTGTTCTGCCCTGGAGAATTCTGTGGACTATACAGTCCATGGGGTTGCAAAGAGTTAGACACGACTGAGCAACTTTCACTTTCACTTTCGTGGTCTTACGTTTGCTTCCAAACAGCCCCACAGCCCACCCTGAGCTGACTCAGTGTGAATTTCACGTAGTCACTCGTCTAACACAGAACCACTTTCTAGAAGGCAGGCCCAAGTTCAATAACACTAGTAATAGCTTCTATGGAACATTTGAGTAAACTTCATATACGAGACCCACATGAAGACATGTACACCTCCCCATGCGTGCATGTATCCCAGCTATATGTGCATACATGTATCTCATCTAAACACACACCTACATCTCATATACGCACACACCTACACCTCTGTACACCCTCAGGCATATGTCTGCAGATATACACAGACATGTATCCCATTTATGCACTTACACACGCCTTGATATAAACACATACATCGCATTGTGCACATATTTAAATATCTGTCTGCAGGGAGACACAAAATCCCAATATATGCATACACATATCTATATCTACATAGATTATTTATACATAGGCAAACCCGGAGAAGGCAATGGCACCCCACTCCAGTACTCTTGCCTGGAGAATCCCAGGGATGGGGGAGCCTGGTGGGCTGCAGTCCATGGGGTTGCTAAGAGTCGGACACCACTGAGCGACTTCACTTTCACTTTTCACTTTCATGCATTGGAGAAGGAAATGGCAACCCACTCCAGCGTTCTTGCCTGGAGAATCCCAGGGACAGGCGAGCCTGGTGGGCTGCTGTCTGTGGGGTCGCACAGAGTTGGACACGACTGAAGCGACTTAGCAGCAGCAGCAGCAAACATCACTACATGAACACAGACACATACCCTCATATACACATGTGTTTAGTCACTCAGTTGTGTCTGACTCTGCAACCCCATGGACTGTAGCCCACTAGGCTCCTCTGTCCATGGGGCTTCTCCAGGCAAGAACACTGGAGTGGGTTGCCATACTCTCCTCCAGGGGATCTTCCCGACTCAAGGGTTGAACCCAGGTCTCTTACACTGCAGGCAGATTCTTTACTGTCTGAGCCACCAGAGAAGCCCCATATATACCCACAGTTTTACACACACACACACAGACACACACACACACACACATGGAGACATATGTCCTTGTATATTCAGATATATTTCCCTATGTACACAAATACATGACCCCATCCGTGTATGCGCATATGTGCTTGCATACAGACGTCTAGTCCCATGTATTACACACATTATATATATATATCTCCCCACATCCCCATACATACACATCCACACATATCACCATAAATTCACATATCTATGCCCCTATATACACACATAAGTGACATTTTATTCCTGCAAACGAAGGTATCACTTGGATTCGTGTGGTCATTTCATACTTGTGAACATGTTGTATGTGGGCGTTATTGGCATTTTTCCACGCAAGCAGACTGCAGCTGAGCGGGATAATAGACAGCCTCAGGTCCTCAGCCCCTGAGAGGCGAAGCCAGCTTCAGGGCGGCATGCTTCCGCTGTGCCCACCCCTCTGCTGCTCCTGCCGCCCCGTCCTGCTTTAGGAGCACCTGCGTCCAGGCTCCAGAGGACACTTCAGTATGAATGTGGCTTGGTAGTCCGTGGGAGTGTTTACGCATCCTCAGATGGTGGGATGCACTGGCTTGCTGCAGCCGGATGCTGAAACTGCCGTGAGCGTTCCTGCTCTTCCGGTGCTGGAAGGAGCCATCTGACTGATCAGTCTTTCCTCAGGAGGATGTCCCTGAGAGGGTAAGACCTGCCTCTCACAGGGAAAAGCCAGAGGCAGAGAAGCCACAGCATACACCACCCCCACCACCGTCTTGCTGCAGTTCTGGAAACATAAACAACACTTTCCTTCAGGCAGCTGTGCCTCCCCATAGCTCTGAGTGGTGAAAAGAACTTCATGGTTTAGAGAAGGGTCATCTAGGTGAGTTCCCTTCGCCAGGTCAGCGGAGCCCCTTCTCAGTGCTGACAAGTAGGATGGAGTCACCCCTGCTTCTCACTTATCATGTCTGAGTACACTGGGTGTTCGTTTCCTTGATGTGTGACAGTTATGAAATTCACAGAGTAATTATATATATAAATACATAAAAGGCAAATATAGGCTATATAAAAATATAATTTTCATGAATCCCTACACTGGAGACATCTCTTGACCTTCAGGATACATTTTATTTAAACAATGCTTGAAAATCTTATGGCCAAATAGTCTATAATAAATGTATAAACTGTGTAGGTTTATTGAACTCCTGTTCACTCTCACACGTATAGCCTGCATCTGATAGAACTTATCAATGTGTATGATTTTCTGGTGCTTGAACAATGGGTGCATATCAGCTCAGGCATTTGGAATTACAGTGCAAACATGAACAGCCATGACTGCTCGTTACTGGGTACATGTGGTGGTGGGCAGACTCCAGGGTGGCCCCCATGAGCCCCACGTCCTGCTGATGCTTTGTGAAGTCCCCTCCCCGCACCTGTGCGTGGGAGCTGGGGCTTGCTTCTAACCACAGATGGAGGCTTTCTCTGTGATTATGCCACATATGCTTGTCCTCATGCCCTTGATAGCCTTGAAGAAGCAGATGGACGCACAGTAAACTGCCTTGGGAGGGGGACAATGCAAGAAGCTGCAGGTGTCCCTAGGAGCTGGGGGTGGGCTCCGGCCAATGCTCAGCCAAGCCTAACGCTCTCAGTCCTGCAGCTGCAAGGAACCAAATTCTTCCACCCACCTGAGGGCTCTGGGAAGCAGTCTTCCCCAGTCAAGACTTCAGATGAGGGTATAACTACAGACACCTTAACTGCAGCCCGTGAGACCTAACAGAGGCTCTGCGTAAGCTGAGCCTGGCCTCCTGGTCAGATAGATGGTGAGTGAACACATGGGTATCTGTTTGAGCCTCCCAGGGTGTGGTCATTTGTGATGTGGCTGAAGAAAACTCAGTCACATCACATGGTAGGACTTGCCTCAGTAATCTGCTTTCCAGGTGACCTCACAGTCCTCTGGGGGCAGCCTTGTCATCCGCATTTTGAGGACGGGTAGAGTTAGCTCAGAGATGTTCAGTAATTTGTCCACAATTTCACTGCAGAGACGTGGCCAGGAATAGAGCCAGGCTGAAGGGGCCCGGGCCCGGGCACTTATCTTAACAGGATGCCTCCCCAGAATGGCAGTTCTTCTCTGCTTCACGCTTGTCTCCCTGGCCTTGTGTGAGTTTGTGGAGTCAGTCCTTGCTTCTGCCAGGCTCAAGGTATCAGGATGGCTGGTGGTCTCACTGTGTCTGCACTTTGTCCCACATCTGACCGAAGGCCCCAGGGGCTGGGGTGGGGTGGGGTGCCCTCACCTTCGTCTCCGTGAGTGTTTGACATTTTCTTTCCATCACAGAGGGAGCACTCTTTCTGCCTCCTACAGCCCCTCTGCATCCGCGAGCCCACCGACCCTTATTAAAAACTAAAATGAGGCATCCATTTGGGTGAAAATGGCACCAATAAAGATGATCCTGCTGCATGTGAGAAGTGGATGACCACCAGGTGACAAGGAAGGTGCAGAAAGGAAACACAGCATTGATGCCAAAGCAGACATCCGCCACGTGTGTCCCTTGCTGGGTCCAACAGCTCATATCCTTTCAAGGCACCATAATGCTGCCCCCACCCCTTCCAGCCCGCTCACATCCCCCCAGCGACGCGGCTGTGACCTCCCGGCCAGAGATGCAGCGTGATCACAGACGACCGCAGCCTGGGCGCACCGCCTAGAACCTCCGTTCGTGCTTGAGGCGCTTATCTGCTGCACCAGTGGTTTTCAGGTCCTTGAATCATGTAACAAAACAGAAGCATGCAATTTTTGTGTGTCAAGGGCTCTTGGCCTTGCCTGCCTGTGTAATTTTGGACAAAACAACTCAACTTTCAATTATAACATGTGTGTCAGGAAAGAGGACAACTTTGGGAGCCCTCCTTCTCAAATAATGCTGTTTTGTTCTAGGGAAGAAATTAATGCATAACTCTTATATTGTAGAATGAAACAATATTGAAAATTCTGTGTTTGCTAAAAGTTACATTCAAGAGTATCCAATCCAGGATTGAATATTTGAAAATTCAGCTTAATTTTTACTCTGAATGGCCGAATAGCCAGGGGTAGTGGAGTGGGTGGTTTGAGCATTCAGAGCATGTGAGAGAGGAAACCAGGAGTTTCCCTTAAAAATACCACGGGAGGTCTTCTAGGTGGGTATTATTACCCAGATTTGCAGTGGAGAGATGGGGAGCTCAGAGGGGATCAAAACTTAACTGGATTACAGAGCCCGCAGTAACAGAACCAAGATTCTTACCGTCAGACAGGCCCACTGTCATTTCTGCTTTTCTGACCACACCACCACGATTTTCTCTACAAAGCTGCCACAGACACAATAACGAAACACTAACATAATATTCTACCTTATTTTTATTACATGCGTCCTTTATTCTACTTAGTAGCTTCAGGGATAACTTGTCATCAAATTGATCATCCTAGCAAATAAGTTGCTTTCAAGAAATAAATTGTTGCATTTCAGCTATCAATGTTCCACTAAAAAGTTACAGCTAGCTGAGTTATTTCCTGCATTGTCAATAACTGTTTATTGAATGGGGGAGACAGTTGTCAAGTCTTACATGTGTAAGAATATCTGGGCTGTCATTCTGAGGGAGAGAACCCACTCCTGGGCTATGGGTGAGTGCCTGCTCATTTGCTCAGGTGTGTCCAACTCTTTGCAACCCCATGAACAGTTGCCCACCAGGTTCTTCTGTCCATAGGTTTCTCCAGGCAAGAATACTGGAGTGGGTTGCCATTTCCTTCTCCAGAAGACCTTCCTGACCCAGGGACTGAACCCACATCTCCTCCATCTCCTGCGCTGGCAGACAGACTCTTTACCACTGAGCCACCTGGAAAGCTCAGTCATGGACTATGCTGCTGCTGCTAGGTCGCTTCAGTCGTGTCCAACTCTGTGCGACCCCAGAGACGGCCAACCCTGATACTGGAGGCCAGGCACCGTGGATTTGATACGTGCCAAAAACAAAGGAGGTCAATTCTGTGGACAGCAAGCAGTCACCACCACAGTCGTCCATGTGAAGTTGTATTTAGGGTCAGGCGAAGATTGAAAGCTCAGTATAAAATCATTGCGAGTCCTAAAAAGACAACTTCAACTTCCAGGTCCTTCTGAAGGGACTCAGGGGCATCGTATCTGAAAAACTCTAAGTACCAGGTGACTATTACATGTCCAACTGCTTTCATTGTATCCCCAGCCAGATGAATGAGTCTGCAGTTGAGACGAGGTTAAGACTAGACTCAGAATCATGGGCATGAGTGACAGTTAAGTGATATTTCAAATAAGCAGAAGGGATGAACTCATTTAGGCAAAAACTGTAGAGAAAAAGAAGAGAAAAGACAAGAGCTTAGGACTAACCCAAGAAGCATTTAAAAGCCTGTCAGGAGAGGAAAAGAGAAGGTTAAGATGCTACCACTGAGGACGGAGACAAATTAGGAGTGTGTGGCTGAGAAGGAGACACCGGTCACTCTTGCTCAGTGTTACGGGGTCAGATAATATGGGTGGGCTCTGTGACATGGAAATCATTGTTGACCTTGACTTGTGAAGAGGGGACCTACTTGAAATGGGTAGGAGTGACCAGGAGTTTAAAAAACTCTTGTTAGTTCTCCTCAGTATAACAAGAGTGAGTTCCATGGGTCCTTGGTGATTCACCATCTTATTCCATCAAAACAATTATGTGCTGGAAACTCCTTCAGAAGCCTTGTCACCCGAGTAAGAGGTGGCCTTTATATGCTAAGTTCAGAGAGCATGACTGGCAGCTTTTATTTATTCCCATCCCACATTACCGTTTACACTAACCAAAACACTCATCTTGCCAGAGAAGTAAATTGCCACTTTGAAACACGAAAAACAGGCAAAAGTATAAAAATGTGAATAATTGTCAATTGTGAGTCTGGTAAGTGCTGTGTGAATAAGCCAATTTGCATCTGTTATGCCTCCTTCTTTCTTGCTTTTATAATTATTGAAACACTTTTCAGATCATTAGCCCTGCCAAATACAAATGAGAGGAAAACACACTCCCAGCGAATATAGACTTTCCGTAATCCCAACTCCAGGCTCCAAACCACAGAAAGTTTTACTTAAAGATGATCTTTTAACTTTTGCTTCCCAACTGTATTCCAAATTTTTCCTAGACTCTATCTGTTCAGACTACACTAAATGCAGATATTTGAAGTGAATAAAAAATAATGAATGATTTGAAATGAATAAAAAATATACTTTGCCTTAAATTTCTTAGTAGCAGAAAATATTTATATTTATTTATTTATTTTTCAGCAGAAAATATTTATTTCAACATATTTATTTTTTTTTACTGAGGGAATAGAAAAATGGCACTACGGTGGTAGTGCAGACTGATGCCAAAGATGGTAAACGGCTCAGATGGTACCTTACTTACAGGGTGAGAGAGTTGAATCATTCAAAGCTTTTTTCTTATTCTCATTAATAAACTGAGGATAATTTAGAGTCTCCTAAAAGCCATTGGAGAGTTTCCTGGACTTGGAGGACATTAGCAGATGAGATCAGAGAAAGAAGGAAAATGCAGGAGGAAGCCCCCACTTAACGTCTAGTTTTGCATCAAGATGTTGGCTGATTAGTAAGGGAGACCAGTGATCCTGAGCTCAAGGAACAAAGAAGCCAAATGGTAGAAAGAGCAGAGAGACTCCAAGGTAAGCAGAGTTTCAGGCAGCCCCACTGGCCTAGAGAAACCCAAGTCAGAGCTGAGGGCTTGTCAAAAGGAGTGTGCTTGGCAGATGCCACCGATCTCTAGTCAGGATGAGGGCAAAGCCAAGTAGACCAATGTTTCCAAAGACCCATGCCTAGCTCTGCATGCCTGCTCAGTCACGCAGTCATGTCCAGTTCTTTGTGACCGCATGGACTGCAGCCCACCAGGCTCCTCTGTCCATGGGATTCTCCAGGCAAGAATACTGGAGAAGGTTGCCATGCCCTCCTCTAGGGGATCTTCCTGACCCAGGGATTGAAACCATGTCCCTTGCATCTCCTACATTCGCAGGCGGGTTCTTTACCACTAGTGCCACCTGGGAAGCACCACATTTTCAAGAATAATGGTATAATTATTTTTAAAAAGACACACAACTTACAAAAATTAACACAATAAGAAATAGAAATAAGAATAGTCCTATATCACTTGATCCATAATTAAAACCTTCTCTAAAAGAACTCTATGCCCTACTGAGGTCACTGGTGTGTTCTGAAAGCATTCAGAGTAAAAATACCAACTTTGCACAAAATCTCCCAGAGAAAAGAAGAAGAGGAAACAATTCTCAGTCAGTCTAGGAGGCTAGCCTAAACTTGGTACCAAAACCTGCAAAGGATATGGCAAGAAGGGAAAACTATCAAATGCAATTGTCTCATAAGCATAAAGGGGAAGCCCTAAATATAATATTAACTAGCTAATAGAGATACATCTGCTGCTGCTAAGTCACTTCAGTCGTGTCCGACTCTGTGTGACCCCACAGACGGCAGCCCACCAGGCTCCCCCGTCCCTGGGATTCTCCAGGCAAGAACACTGGAGTGGGTTGCCATTTCCTTCTCCAATGCATGAAAGTGAAAAGTGAAAGTGAGTTCGCTCAGTCATGTCTGACTCTTAGCGACCCCATGGACTGCAGCCCACCAGGCTCCTCCGCCCATGGGATATTCCAGGCAGGAGTACTGGAGTGGGGTGCCATTGCCTTCTCCAGAGATACATCAGATTAATGCATTTAAAAATTCAGTGTCAGTAAAATGGCAATTTCCCTCAATTGATCTTTAAACATAATATTTTCCCAGTCAAAACTGCACAAGAGTTTTTGTGTGTAAATGAACACATTCTTTTTAACCCAGCAGCTGAAGTGGCACCGAGGACTAGCCTAGAAATAGCTACTGCCCCAGTGGGTCTCTGGGGGTCCCTGGCAGGACTCCCTGGGTGGTCTCCAACAGAGACAGGCCCTTGGTTTACCTTAAAGAAAAAGAAATGCAGTTGGCAACGAATCCAGTGCCTTCCTGTCCCTTGCCAGCCCCTGAATCCCTGGGACCCCTTCTAAATGTCTCCTGTGAACATGGGGTTTGGCTGCCCTGGGCGAGGAGAATTTGCCAGGCTCAAGCTGTACTCTCTAGTGTCCTGTACCACCTCTATTCCAGCCCTGCAGCAACTGCCCTGCTTCAGATCACGGGGGCAGTGTGGCTGTCTGCCCTTCAGAGAGGCAGCACGTGGGGAGGGGCCCTCCCATCCTGGTGCCGGCCTCCCTCTGAGATTTCTGGCCGTATCTCTCTGCTTGGCTGTGTAGCCAGAGCCAGGAGCACCACTTGGGATCAAGGACACGCCACAGATTAAATCTAGTACTTTTTTTTTTTTAATTTTCTTTTGTATTGAGGCATAGGCAATCAACAACGTCATGGTACTTTCAGGTGAAGAGCGAAAGGACTCAGCAGCACATGTACCTACATCCATTCTCCCCCAAACTCTCCTCCCATCCAGGCTGCCATATCACACTGTGCAGAGTTCCTTGTGCTATAAAGTAGGTCCTTGTTGATCATCCATTTTAAATATAGTAGTGTGTACATGCTGAAGCTGAAGCTCCAATACTTTGGCCACCTGATGCAAAAAGCTGATTCATCAGAAAAGACCCTGATGCCGTTAAAGATTGAAGGCAAGAGGAGAAGGGAACGACAGACGATGAGATGGTTGGATGGCATCACTGACTCAATGGACATGAGTTTGGGTAAACTCCGGGAGTTAGTGAAGGACAGGAAAGCCTGGGGTGCTGCAGTCCATGGATCGCAAAGAGCTGGACATGACTGAGCGACTGAACAAAAACAAAACAGTCTATCCCAAACTCCCGAACTATCCCTTCCTCCCATCCTCTTCCCCTCCCTCCCTCTCCCACCCAGCAACGGTAAGTTTGTTTTCTAAATCTGTGAGTGTGTTTGGTATCTTTTCAAATACAATTGTACTGAACAAATCCAAGATAGGTTTTATAACATTTTAATGTATTTTCACAATACACATGTTAAATATTATTAATTTGCTTAATGGTGGAAAATATAGATACTGCTTTTGATGAAAAGTTACTGAGCACCTCCCTGTGCAAGCTCTGGGCGGCTATGGCAGATTCGATGCTGAATCAGGCACATTCTGCCTGGAGAGTAATCTGGGGCACTTGTTTCATATACATATCCCATGTTTATGTAAGAGGCACGTATATAAGCATGTAGATATATACATATATATTAGTGAATACTAATGTTTACATATTGTCGCATTACCTAGCTTATTCTATTATTTTTAGTGATTTTTGCTGCACACTGACATGAATCAGCCATGGGTGAGCACGTGTCCCCCATCCCGAACTATTCTATTTTTATAGTTCTCCATCAGGATTTTGTCATTGAACAGAGTCCTCATTTAAGCTGGTCTGCCAGGAGCCTCTTGAAGCATTCAAACTGAGGCTAGGTTTGTGGGTTTTTGTTTCTGTTCTTATATTTGTTTGTTTGTTTTAAATGCTTAGCATCAGAAATCTCATTGCTTAAGATGTTTAAGAAGTCAAAATACACCAACTTTCTTTTATAAATCCATGCTTTTTATTTTTAAAGAAAACACGTGTAGAATCCCACCGAGACCTGTAAAATCTGTGTGGTCAGTGGTGTACTCCCAGTGCACTCCCTGACCTTAGAAATGCACGGCACTGCTGTCTTGCTCCTGTTCCCAGAGCTCATCTCCCTGCCCTGCTCGGCATCACTTCACAGTTGAGACTGCACTGGGCCCGTCGCTGCATTTTGTAAGGTCCTTCAGTTACGTAGAGTAGGAAGTGCTTCAGAACTGCTGAAGGACAAGGAACAGACAAACAGGATTTTATGATTTCCTTTCCCCTGAGTTCAGCTGCTGTATTAGTCACTGTTTGCCAGAGAAACAGAACTATGGTGTGTGTGTGTGTGTCTGTGAGTGTGCGCACGCGTGTGTGTGCATATACAGTAATTAATTACAAGCAATTGGCTCCTGGGATTACTGTGGTGGTGGCTGGCTTAGTTTCCAAATCCTGCCCAACTCTGAGACCCCATGGACTATGTGGGTTGTCATTTCCTCCTCCAGGGGATCTTCCTGACCCAGGGATCAGGCCTGGGTCTCCTGCCTTCCATGTGGATTCTTTACCAACTGCACCACCAGGGAAGCCCATGGGATTATGGAGACTGGCAAGTCCAGCCAGCAGACTGGAGACTCGAGGAAAGAGGCACTGCACCTCCTGTTGGAAGGCCTCTAGCCTGGAGTCCAGAGAGCCGGAGTTCCCGTTCAAGGCCAAGGGCAGTCTTTCTCCTGTAGAACCAGAAAGAGCCTATGTGCCTTGGGAAGTCCAAAGGTCGTCTGGGGAGCACTCCCTCCTGCTCAGGGAAGACGGCTTCTGTTCTAGTCAGGCTGTCAGCTGATTGGACAACGCCCACCTACATTACGGATCCCAACTTGCTTTACTGAAAGTTCACTGATTTCAACGTTATTCTCATCCACACACCCTCTCAGATACTCCCAGAATAATATTTGATCAAATATATGGGCTCTCCATGTCCCAGCCAAATCAGTGCATGTTATTAACCATCATAGGTGCATAACCTCATTTACAATAATTTTTAACAGAAAAAACTCTGTTAAAATTCTTCTGTCTAACAGCCAAGTTTTTCTGCCTATTAAAGTGAAGAATGAACAGAGAAAGTCATCAAACAGAGAAGAGCTCTCTGCTCACTAGATATATTACAAAAATAAAGGTGGATTTAGGGACGATTCAGCAGCCCTTAGCATTTAATCAAAATCTGGGGGAGAAATTAAAGTATGTCTTCATCTAAAAGTCTCTGTGAGGTTACATTTTTCTTAGCAAAGAATTCTACAGTCATAAAAACAGATGGCATTTTTGTTGGCATTTGGGGAATGGTTGCATATGAAAGTTGAAAAATCATGTGAAAAAGTAAAATGAGAATATTGATTATTGCTAGCACTGAATCACTGTGGAATTAGACCTTGTTTTCACAAATACCATGGTAATTAATTTTCAATACAAGAACTTTAAGGCAAATATTATCATATGTATTATATATTTACAGATCGATAAGTGATCAATGGGAAATCACAGAGTTCACCGGAAATCACAGTCAGGAAGGGGCAGTGCCATATTGCCGGCCCCAGGGTTCCAACTCTCAGCCCTGTTCTTCTCATTCAGCTGAAAGCTCAATTAAAGCACAGAGCTACCACATGCTTTAAAGAAATGGAAATAAATGATGAGTGGAAGCAAGAATGTGGAGAAACTCATCTTTGGATTCCTCTACAATTGAAGGCAGACTACCCTGCAGGTGTTAGGTTGACACAAATCTTCACGGGTCTCAAAATTGTTCTTTAAGACAAGAACAATATGTATCTGATCTCATAGCAGAAACTGCCCCTGATTGTCCTCTGGATCCAAGCTCTTCTGATAGGCAGTAGGATACAGTTGGACCATAAAGAAGGCTGAGAGCCAGAGAACTGACGCCTTTGAACTGTGGTGCTGGGGAAGACTCTTGAGAGTCCCTTGGACAGCAAGGAGATCAAACCAGTCAATTCTAAAGGAAATCAACCCTGAATATTCATTGGAAGGACTGATGCTGAACCTGAACCTCCAATACTTTGGTCGTCTGATGCAAAGAGCTGACTCACTGGAAAAGACCCTGATGCTGGGAAAGATTGAGGGCAGGAGGAGAAGGGGATGGCAGAGGATGAGATGGTTGGATGGCATCACCGACTCAATGGACATGAGTTTGGGTGAACTCCGGGAGCTGGTGATGGACAGGGAGGCCTGGCGTGATGCAGTTCATGGGGTCACAAAGAGTCGGACACAACTGAGCGACTGGACTGAACTGAACTGAAAGTCACTTTCATAGGAAGGAGCTATGCCAGAAGGCTATACCTAGTGAAATCCCAAGTGGTCTCTTAGGTGACATGGGGCCACATGGCCCTCCAAGCAGCCCCCACTCTGGAACATCTCTCACATCTCAGCAGCCAAGAGCCTGGTCCAGTCCAAGTGACAGCACTCTCCGGGATGGGTTAGAGAAGGTGGCTCCCATGTCAGCATCAGTCAGCATGCCCAGCGCTTTGGGCAGATGGCAGGCAGAGCAGGGAGGACAGGAAGTCAGCCTTTCGGTCTGAGCAGGATCCTGGGAAGTGCTCTGGGAAGCAGCATGAAGAGAGGAGGAAGAATAAAGACCCCCTGCCAGAGGCCTGCTGTGTATCATGGCTCCCTGCTTGATACATATTATCCCAAGAGGCTTGCAAATCTATGAGAGAGGCACTACCCTCATCCTCACTGTGCAGCAGGGAAGCCAAGGCTGAATCACACAGCTAGCAAGTGGCATTGTGTCCCTGGAATTCAAAACCCCTGCTGTAGTCCTGCGGTCCTGATGCTGGGAGATGCCACAGTGACAACATTAAAAGTACGTGGGCTGGGGGGGAAGCCTGCTGCGTTATGTTGAGTCTCGAATGTCTTAAATGTTCTGATAATGATTTTTATTATCAATTCTATTTTATTTTTTAGTTATTGATGTTACTATTGTTAGAGTGCTATTAACAAGGTTAGAGCTCCATTATGCAATCAGATTATTCACTTAAACATTTGTATCAAAATTTACATCTAAGCTCCTTACCTTCCCAGGTGGCTCAGGCAGTAAAGAATCTGCCTGCAATGCAGGAGACCCCACTTCAATCCCTGGGTTGGGAAGATCCCCTGGAGGAGGAAATAGCTACCCACTCCAGTAGTCTTGCCTTGAGAATCCCACGGACGGAGGAGTTCCTTGGGGCATTGCAGCTAGTTTGCAGTGCAGGTCACATTCTGATTCATCATCCTCAAATTTTCCTTCAGGTCCTGCCTCTGAGATCAACACTGCTCTGTCCTGATATCACTTCCTCCTCGTTTCCCCCCTCTGCTCGGAGGAGAAAGTGAACGGTTCTCACTATAACTCCCCCTTTCAAGTCCCTTCTCATACGAAATGCTTCCAACTTAGACTCTGGGAGCCTCCCCTGGCATGCGGGACTGCAGAGCTGCCAGTGCACCAGGTGAGAGAGGTCAGCGTGTTTCCTGCCAGCCGGCCTCGTACCACATCTAGCTGCACTTGGAAACGCACGGAGAGGTGGCTGTGCCGCAGAGGTGATGGATGAGTTGCTGAAATGAATTGGTGGGGAGATGAGCTAAATAAACAATGAGGTTGAAGCTGCAGTCTCTCTGGAGCAGAGCCTCCAGGACCTGCTTCTGTGCAGAACTGAATCAGAAGAAAGCATCAGGAAAAGCACGCAGACCCCTTCGTGTCTGAGCCCTCGGTGTGTACCCTCACCACTCACGGCAAGCAAGTAATTAATTACCTGTTGTGCGCTCTCTGCTCGGATCCCCAGGAAGCAGCAGGAGAACGGACTGAGAGATGTGAAAAGCCAGGGTCACATTTCAAACATATATTTTCCAAATAACAGAGAGACTCTAGGGAAAAAGTAATTGCTTAAAAAAAAAAAAGACTAGTTTTTCTGGAAACTGCTTTCCAACAACTGTGGAGACAGGTTCTGAAGCACGTGTGTGGCATCTGCTCACAGAGAAGAAGGCTCGTTCCTGGACTGCAGGTTGCAGGAAAGAAAGAGCACGCATCTGAAAAGGCTGCGGTTCTGCTCAGTCCTTCAGCTGCAGGTGCTTGGCAAGAGCTAGAGGCAACCAGCCATGGGTTTTCCTGTCTCTGTGGCAAACACGCCACAGCCAAAGCCAGGAGCAAGTGTAACGTCTTGCTCCTGGCCTTTATTATTATTAGCTCCTAAGCTAATAAGCAAGGAAACACAGGCAGGGGATAAACAGATGGATTTCCCATCAGGCATAAAGTCCCCAAGTTCAAAATGATGAGAAGACAAGTCTCTCGTAGAATTTCTCTTTATTTTCTGTTGCTAGATTCCCTGGTGGCTCAGCGGTAAAGAATCTGCCTGCAATGCAGGAGATGTGACGGGAGCCAAGGGTTCATTTCCTGGGTCAGGAAGATTCCCTGGAGGAGAAAATGACAACACATTCCAGCATTTTTTGCCTGAAAAACCCCATGGACAGAGGAGCCTGGCAGGCTGCAGTCCATGGGGTCGCAAAAAGAGTCAGACGCAACTGAGTGACCAAACAATAGCAAGATTTTCAAACCAAGCTCACCTCGACACAAGTGTTGCCCTTCCAGGGTCCAAGAGTCGGCTCTGGTCGAACACTCAGAAATGAATTGTCCGAGGAAACACATGTGCTGACAAAGCAAGAGACTCTTCTAGGAAGAGGTGCCCAGGTGGAGAGCAGAGGTGTCAGGGAGCCCGGGAGGCCGCTCCACCACGTGACTCGCAACCTCAGAGTCTGTGGTGATGGAGCCAGTTTCCAAGCTGTCTCTGGCCAATACCTTGCTTGGCTCATATTTGGCCCAGTTTGAGGTCCTTCTTCTCAATTCAATCTCCTCCCTTCTTTCGGCCCCTCCTGAATTCTCCCAGTTAGTGTTCAGCGGCATCGCCACATTCCTCACCAGGACGTCCTGTTGTGAGACAAGTCACCCACGGGTTCACTGCTGCGCCTGGCCGAAGCGGGCGGTTCCACTCAGTGGTTCCGTAACACACCACTGCTCCACGCCGGCCGCGATGTCAGGCTGATTTCTATCCTGCTCTCCCTTTCCTTGTCCAGGTGCCTTCTGCCCCTTCCTCCAACTGTGTCTTGACTCTTTCTCCTCCAGCCTCTAGCCCTGCTCTGTCCTTCTGTACTAGGGGGTCCATTTTTGATTAGGGTCCCCCTTCTCTCAGGCTGGCTCCACTGGCAGGGCTGCTGGAATTCCAGGTAAACCCCAAGCCCCTCTTCCTGTGCCTTTCCTGGTCTTTGGACTGAAAGTTGAATCTGCTTGTTTGGTCCCATTACCTCCAAAACGCTGAAGATAACACTTGCCCTGCAGTGGCATCTGCTCCGTGAGATGACATCCATACTTGCATGCCAAGTCTCTTCAGTCATGTCCAGTGCTCTGCCGCCCGATCGACTGTAGCCCACCAGGCTCCCCCAGCCATGGGGTTCTCCAGGCAAGAACACTGGAGTGGGTTGCCATGCCCTCCTCATGGGAGGACATATGCCCCCTTCATCTCAGCTGGTTCTACAACCAATTCATTGACTGAGATATTCTATCCTGCCAACTATCCATTCCTTCAGAGCTGAGAACCCTAGTGAGGTGAAGTGAAGCGAAGTCGCTCAGTCGTGTCTGACTCTTTGCGATCCCATAGACTGTATGTAGCCCACCAGGCTTCTCTGTCCATGGGATTCTCCAGGCAAGAATACTGGAGTGGGGTGCCATTTCCCTCTCCAGGAGATCTTCCCAACCCAGGGATTGAACCCGGGTATCCCGCATTGTAGGCAGACACTTTACCATCTGAACCACCAGAGAAGTCTCCTAGGAGTGCGTGCAACTCCCTTTTGATTACACACTAAGAGGAGCAGGTGATGGACAGGAGGGCCTGGCGTGCTGCGGTTCATGGGGTCACAAAGAGTCGGACACGACTGAGCGGCTGAATTGAACTGCAAAAGAAGCAGGGTCAGGTTTGAAGCCAGGGCAAGTGGCCCTAAAGATCTGGACAGCCTCTCAGTACCCACTGCCTCCTGCAGCTTCCTGAGGGTGGGAGATGATGTTTCATTTGAGTCGTAATTGCAAGAACCCAGCCCCATGCTTAGCACAGCACTTGGCATAGGCAGGCTGTTAATTATGTTGTCTCACACCTAGGCACAGATGTCCACTAAGTGTCTGCGGATTAAACAGGCGAAGTCAGCCATCTCGGTTCACCATCTCACTGGATGGCCCAGGACTAGAGGACAGAACAGTAAATGAGGGTTGACTTTAACTGAAAGGGAACCTGAAGAGAAAGAGCTGGAAATGATTTAAGAAAAGTGAAAACCCGCTGGTGATTTCAGACTCTCCTGCCCTTAAGGAAACCGGCAGTGGGGTAAAGGGCTGAATGGCTGCCGTAGACTCGCAGAACAACCGGGACCTCTTAGTGGCAAACGAACCACAGCCTCTACCTGGGAACTGATTCTAGAGAAGAAACAAGGGATTAAAACACAAGACTGTGGATTACCTCAAGCTTGTGACGACCCCCTGGCAAACCTCCACTCCTCTGACTTGTTTAAAATAACCGTGCTGAGAATGTGTTCTTTCTCCTTCAAGATTTTCTCTCCCCACCTGCAACCCACTCTGTGTGACCCAGGCTAAGCCCTATAACTCGCATCAGAAGGGTTCCTGGTCCTCCAGCTTCAAGTGGGTCCAGCAGTGGCATCCATAGGTGGGGGGTGAGGGTGAGGGTCTCCTGCTGCCAGCTTATCCCTACTGCCCCCTGGGGGCTTCATCTTGCAGCCAGGATCTCTCCAGGCTCCAGTAACAATCTTGTGCCCTGTCCTTCACAGCAAGGGGAGATGACAGATTCCAGGGGTTGTGAGCCCCAAGAAGCAACCCTGAAACCCCCAGTTTCCCTTAACCCTGTCTTACCTTGTAAATACCTCGTATCGAGCTCTCTTTGTTTAGGGTTTTAAGAGTGCCGTCTGTTTCCTGCAGACCCTCACCCATGCAGTAGCTGTGACCATTCCCAAATCTTGATGGGTGAACACAAGAGAAATTGACTCTCATTCGTGTGCAATCCAACTAGATGTTTCTGTGAACTTGTACCCTAGCTCCTCTGCATGGGAGCTCTACCCTCCTTGGGGGATCTGTTGTTCAGTCACTAAGCTATGTCCAGTTGTTTGTAGCTCCGTGAACTGCAACACGCCAGGCTTACCTGCCCTCCACTGTCTCCTGGAGTTTGCTCAAACTCATGCCCGTCAAGTCAGTGATGCGATCTAACCATCTCATCCTCTGTCTTCCCCTTCTCCTCTTGCCTTTGATCTTTCCCAGCATTAGGTTCTTTTCCGATGAGTCAGGTCATCAAAGTATTGGAGCTTCAGCTTCAGCATCAGTCCTTCCAATGAGTATTCAGGGTTGATTTCCTTTAGAATGGACTGGTTTGATCTCCTTGCAGTCCAAGGGATTCTCAAGAGTCTTCTCCAACACCACAATTCAAAAGTATCAATTCTTCAGCACTCAGCCTTCTTTACAGTCCAACTCTCACATCTACACATGACTATCAGAAAAACCATAGCTTTGACTATACAGACATCTGTGGGCAAAGCGATGTCTCTGCTTTTTAATACACTGTCTCGGTTGGTCATAGCTTTTCTTCCAAGAAGCAAGCGTCTTTTAATTTCATGGCTGCAGTCACTATCTGCAGTGATTATGGAGCCCAAGAATGAAGTCTGTCATCCAGGGATGGAGATTTTACGGGTCAGCTCTGGAAGCGGCATCTATCAGTTTCCCGCATTCTGTTGACCCTGACTTTGTCTCCTGATCATACCTAAATGCAAGGAGGCTGGAAACATGGTCTAACTGGTGCCCTGGAGGAAAGCAGACGGGCTTGGGAGAAACTAGGCAACCTTTGCCATCTTTGCAAACTTTAGATACATTTAAAGTCTGCTGCAAAAAATGTCTGCTGCAGTGGTCAGTATCTGTTTATGGCTCTGCTTTCCTTCAGCAGAGCAGGTCTTAGGGTGGGTGGGGACTTCACTGGTGGTCCAGGGGTTAAGACTCTGTGCATCCACTGCAGGGTGGTGTGAGTTTGATCCCTGGTCACGTGCTGCATGGTGTGGCCAAAAGTAGAATAGAAAAAAGAAATAAAAAATAGGCTGGGTGTCTAAAGATGGAGGCAGGGTTCTACACCAAGCTTGCAGCAAAGACATTGTGATTCTACAAACACCGCACTTTTCCCTTGGTGAGCCTGTAGGGACGCAGGTATAGGAGGGAACTAATCTTCTAGAAGAACTCCCTTGTGCAGGGGTCAGGGGACAGCCCGGGGGTCACTGTGGGTGTGCAAACATTTCTGGAGAAGTGAGGTAATGCTCTACCACAAAAGTGACTTTCTTGTATTTTTTGCTATATTTTTAAAATGTTTTAATTCTCTAAGAGTGGTGTGCAAATGCTACAGTCTGAGAGTGTGGAAGACATGGAGAAGGAGATCCAGAGAGGAAACTCAGAGGACCAGGAAAAAACGCATTCTAAGTGCAATTTATGGAGTGCCTTTAGAGGAGAACTGTTTGTGAGTTTTAAGTTAAATGAATTTTCACTAAATTTCAGAGTTGGAAAGACACAGTGGTTTCCCCAAGAGAGAGCTGTGGGCCTGGATGCCTGAGTGATTTGCCTGTAACCCCCGGCACATTGCTGCTCCTTCCAAATACACTCTTCTCCCTGAGTCCTTGACCCAAGCTTTGCCTCCAGAGAGCTAAAAGTAGATCAGTCACAGGCATCTTCTAGACTATTTTATCCAGCGTAGCCGTGATGGGCAGCACCCATTTCAGTGATGAGTACCAATTCATTCTTACCATGTAGCTCCTTATAAGCGCATGCATGCCTGCTGTTGCGTCAGCTGTGCCTGACTCTGTGACTGTAGCCTGCCAAGCTCCTCTGTCCATGAAATTATCCAGGCAAGAATACTGGAATGGGTTTCCATCCCTCCTCCAGGGGATCTTCCCAACCCAAGGATTGAACCCGTGTCTCCCTGCAGTTCCTGCCTTGTAGGCAGATTCTTCACCACTGAGGCACCAGGAAAGCCCCAGCTCCTTACAGCACTGGTTTTCAAGTCGGTCTGAATATGCCTTTCAGCTTACAACTCCTTCCTTTTATGTAATCTCTGCAACAGTCACTGATAAATGCTTGCAAAGGCGGTAAAGAATTAAATCAGAAAGACCCAGCCAAAAGAACAAGAAGAGAAATTCAGGCCATTTTTCAAGGAAATCATCATGAGTTGGGGAGCAAAAAAGTAATGAAGGGCTGGTTTTCTGAAAGGAGATTTAGCAGTTGGGAAACTACACTAATAAATCCCAGGAGACAGGACGAGACCTTTGGACTGAAGACAAAGCTGGGAGGAGGATCCGGAAGGGAAGCCCCATCGTGTGCTGGCAGGGTGAGCATGTTGGAGTTCTGGGCAGGTTTCTATTCGTGTTTTATTCTGGTGCAGAGGCCACAACATCAGCAGAAACAGCAGCTCCAGGGTGTGCGAGCTGCCTTCAGATCCCAGGGAGGGATCCCAGACCCTGAGGAGCTGGGCGTGTCCACTTAGTGAATAGAAATCACAGCGCAAGAGGAAAGGAGAAGCCAGAGTGCTTGCAGGTTCCCCAGGCTGACATGACATTGTATTTGTCAGGCGATGGCGCAAGACTCCTTAAGACCCGGTGTTAACCTTTAACTGCAGCAACAGGCCCCTGCTGCCCTGTGTTTGAGTTCATGCTCTTTCTCTTAACACACCATGCTCGCCCTTCAGGGCCCGACAACCTCATTCTCATTCTCTCTGATGGTATTCATTTGTCAAAACACATCCTGAAGAAAATGTCAGTTCACGCCATTTGTACTGACCTGGGCATTACTAATAAGGTAAAGTGTGACCTTCTTGGCTATCAGCCTCGGAGCCCCAAGTGCAAGGAAAAGCCTCAGGCATCGATCAGCCACTCCAAAGAAGGGAGACTTGGTATGCAACTTGTTCTTAACAGCCAGACAAGCCACGAATTCCACCATCATTCCTGACCTGTTAGGCGCTGGTCCTAAACGCTCCCTGGGACCCTGCATTCAGTGCTGTATTCCCTGAAGACACCTGAAACTCTGAAGATATCTGGTGTACCTGTCCACTCACCTGTCCAGGTATTCCTCTGCACTGGGAAACTGGCAGAGCATAGGCTGATTTTCATAATAAGGAGCTGTATCTTAGAGCTCAGTGCAATGCTTGGTGCTCAATAAAAGGTGAATGAGGGAACGAAGACAGGGCTCCAGGGTCCATCCACAGGCTCCAGCCTTGGAGCCAGAGACCTACAGTCTTTGTTGTCTCCATAGAAAGTTGCCGTTTTCTTTCCAAACCCTTGGGCCTTTGCGTGCTCTCTTTCTGTCCTTAGCTCATGGCACTTGGCTCTGTTTGACTGTTTGGTTGTTTATTTTTAAGCATCTTTCATCTGTGTCCATTTTTATGGTCAGCTGGTTTTTCTTCCCAACTCTCAGCTCCTATCAGCTATTATCGTGGCTTTAGAAACATTTCCTCTTTCTAATATTCATGCAGTTCAGTCAACATGGCAGAAGACAAAAAGCATTACCTTCAACAGGCCTCATTTTGATCTTGATTTATTTGGATGGGATTTCAGAGTGTCTCAGTACTGCCTGTAAAACCTAATAAAATCCAAGTCTTG
This sequence comes from Oryx dammah, assembly GCF_014754425.2. Taxonomy (NCBI): domain Eukaryota; kingdom Metazoa; phylum Chordata; class Mammalia; order Artiodactyla; family Bovidae; genus Oryx; species Oryx dammah. The sequence goes on from NW_024070204.1 coordinate 4,705,370, forward strand.
GCTCTAAGTTGTTTTACTAACTGACCCTCGGTTACCCGAGCCAGACTCTTCTATTATATGCAATTAAAGTAACTTGATTCCAACACACAATGTGTGTGTGTGTGTGTGTGTGTGTGTGTGCATGCACGCATGCTAGTCATGTCTGACTCTTTGCGAGTTCAGGGACTGTAGCCCCACCAGACTCCTCTGTCCATGGGCTTTCCCAGACAAGAATACTGGAGTAGGTTGCCATTTCCTAGTTCACGGGACGTTCTCAACCCAGGGATAGAACCTTGACTCCTGCATTTACAGCGGGTTCTTTACCACTGAGCCACCTGGAAAGCCCTCTGACATGGAAAGCCACTGTGTGATCACCTGCTTGGGGCTGCCTCTCTCTCATCTGCAGAGATTATATGCATCTTTTCAGGGATTCCTTAATAGGGTCGGCACTGAACCTAGCTCCTCCTCTTTTAAAAAAAAAATCATTTTTTCAAAAGGTTCAAGTCTACCCTGTAGAGTCATTACAATTATTCTGAATTCCATCCCTATCGCTCTAAGTGGCTCCCAAACTCACCCACTGTCTGTTCCTCCTTTGTTGTCTTTGGGGAAACATAAGTAGCTGGTGCATTTCTCCCGCAGACTCCCCCTATCACTTGGGTTGTTACCTGTTTAGTTTTCTGGATATTCAGGTCCCTTTGAGGAAGAACCTTGGCCTCACTTGCTGTGGGACTTCCCTCAGAGCTTCCCCCGCAATGTGTGAAGGTAAAGAGGAGGAAGGTGAGGAGGAAGAAATGACAAACAGATCTGCCTGGAGCCTTTGAGGCTTCATTTGTCAAGAATGTCCATCTACCCTCAATGCAGGAAGATGTCCTTTGTACGGCAAACCAAAGGATACTACAAATCCAAGACAATGTTACTCAAGCAGGTACCCAGATGTTTCCTTTAGAATAACGTAAAGAGTCAGCATTCCAGGTCAGCAAAGCAAGATTACCTGGGCCCTTAGGAGCTCTTCAGGGGGATGGGTCCTGGTCGTGCAAGGGCAAGTGGAAATGTCTATTTGTGGAGCCTCGAATGGAGGAGTTGGAGGTCCTGAGGAGGGACTGGCTTCTCCAGACCATCTCTCTGGACTCTGGGAAGGACTGTCTTCCCTACAGACACGGTGGGGGGCTTCCCGGGTGGCTCAGTGGTAAAGAGTCTGCCTGTCAATGCAGCAGACACAGGAGACAGAAAGGACTGAAGGATTGAAGGGCAAGTAGCTAACCCAAAAGGAGTCATGACTCTGTGTTTAGTGGGGTGAGCTGGGAGGACACCACCCTGGTCCCACAGAGGATGGAGTGTATCAGTGTCGCTCTCTAGAAGAACGAAAGACACGAGTTATGAGCCCTGAGGAGAGGTTGTTATCAGAATCAGGAGATCGAGTCTGCATCCAAACTCCACTTCCAAACCCTGAGAGGCTTTCCCATGGTGGTTACGGATCTGCTTGCAAATATGGTCACCTGAGGGACTTCTGGGATTGAATCAATTTGAGAAATATTACATTTTCCCCGTTTTTTTGTGATAAAATACACAAAATGCAAGTATTAAGTATTTTAAGTGTTCAGCTCAGTGGTATTAAACACATTCATAATATACAACCATCACCACCATCCACCTCTAGAACTCCTTTTATCTTGTAAAACTGAAACTGTATACCCAAGAAACAATAAATTCCCATTCCTTCCCTCCACAGCTCCTGTGAGCCCAACCCCGATGCAAATGAAAATCTCTTGCAGTCAGCCCTCAGTATCTGAGGTTGTGCCTGTGAATTCAACCAACTACATGCAGGTCGTGTGGTAATGCAGTATGTATTTGGTGAAAAAAAAATTCACATATAAGTGAATTCAAACCTGTGTTTGCTCAGGGGTCAACTGTATATATTACATTTTGCTTATTATTTATTCATTGATGACCACTTGGATTGCTTATGTTTTGGCTATTATAAATAGTATTGCTGTAAAATAGATGTATTCCCAGGTGTCTCAGTGGTAAAGAACCCACCTGCCAATGCAGTTCAGTCACTCAGTTGTGTCCATTCTTTGCGACCCTATGGACTGTAGCCCGCCAGGCTCCTCTGTCCATGGAATTCTCCAGGCAAGAATGCTGGAGTAGGGAACCATTCCCTTCTCCAGGGGATCTGCCTGACCCAAGGATCAAACCCAGGTCTCCTGCACTTTGAGCAGAACCTTCCCTTCTGTGTCACCAGGGAAGCCCGCCTGCCAATGCAGGAGGTAACAGTCCAGGGGTCGCAAAGGGTCAGACAGGACTTCATGCCTAAACAACACAAAAATCTCTGAGATCCTAGTTTCATTATTTTGGGCATAGAAACAGAAGAGGGGTTGCCGGGCTGCCTGGCTAACTTATATCTTCAGGAAATGCCATACTGTTTTCTGCAGCCACTGTATCATTTTCTGTTCCCATCAGCAGTGCGCTAGCATACCTACTATTCCACATGCTCACCAGCACTATTTCGTGTTGCTTAGATAGTAGCCCTCCTAAAGGTGTCATCATGATTTGGGGTTGCATTTTCCTAAAGATGCTTACTCCTTGGAAGAAAAGTTATGACCAACTTAGATAGCATATTCAAAAGCAGAGACATTACTTTGCCAACAAAGGTCCGTCTAGTCAAGGCTATGGTTTTTCCTGTGGTCATATATGGATGTGAGAGTTGGACTGTGAAGAAGGCTAAGTGCTGAAGAATTGATGCTTTTGAACTGTGGTGTTGGAGAAGACTCTTGAGAGTCCCTTGGACTGCAAGGAGATCCAAACAGTCCATTCTAAAGGAGATCAGCCCTGGGTGTTCTTTGGAAGGAATGATGCTAAAGCTGAAACTCCAGTACTTTGGCCACCTCATGCGAAGAGTTGACTCATTGGAAAAGACTCTGATGCTGGGAGGGATTGGGGGCAGGAGGAGAAGGGGATGAGAGAGGAGGAGATGGCTGGATGCCATCCTCGACTTGATGGACATAAGTTTGAGTGAACTCCAGGAGATGGTGATGGACAAGGAGGCCTGGCGTGCTGTGATTCATGGGGTCACAGAGAGTTGGACACGACTGAGTGACTGGACTGAACTGAACTGAATGATTAGTGGTTTCAAGTATTTTTTCATGTGCTTATTAGGTATTTGTTTATTTAATTTGGAGAAATATCTATACAAATTCTTACGTGATTTGAATCAGGCAAAACAGAGAAGTTGGAAGCACAGGAATAGAAAATATTAAACCAAGATTAACCAAACAAAAAAAAAGTGAAATTGAAAGTATTAGTCATTCAGTCATGTCTGACTGTTTGTGACCCCATGGACTGTAGCCCTCCAGGCTCCTCTGTCCATGGGATTCTCCAGGCAAGAATACTGGAGTGGGTTGCCATTTCCTCCTCTGAGGGATCTTCCCAACTCAGGGATTGAACTCCAGTCTCCTGCATTGCAGGCAGATTCTTTATAGTCTGAGCCACCATGGAAGCCCAGAGGAATTATTAAGCAAAGAAAAACTGTGTTAATTTTAACACAAAGTAGACTTTAAGACTTTAAATAGACTTTAAGACACCAGCGAACAAAACAAGTCAGCATAATGACAATCGGTCACTTTCTCCAGGAAGTTTCTAAAAATGCACATATAAAATTCAACATGCATGTGCCTGTCTCAAAGCTACAGGGTGTGTAAGGAAATTAAGTGCCAGACTTACCAGTGGAAGATGAAACAGGCATTACTACTGTGGGAGACTATTGAGACAGCCTCTGTCAGCAGCGGAGACAAAAATACATGGAGTAGGAGCGGCACATAGAGCAGCTGAATGCTGTGACACAGAACATTCTGATTCAAAAAGTACACACACAGCTTTTCACCCCAAAACATTGGCTTAGGTTGAAGCCTTTGTATTGATTGTATTATCAAGACCATAAAACAAATTACAATAAGTTCCACAGACTATTTCGTCTGATCAAAGTACACGCAAATTATAATTTCTTTAAAAAAATATTCTTTTTATTTTTCAATTGGTTAATGTGGTGAATTACATTGATTGATTTGCAGATGTTGAAGAATCCTTGCATCCCTGGGATAAAGCCCACTTGGTCATGGTGTACAATCTTTTTAATGTGTTGTTGGATTCTGATTGCTAGAATTTTGTTGAGGATTTTTGCATCTATGTTCATCAGTGATATTGGCCTGTAGTTTTCTTTTTTTGTAGTATCTTTGTCAGGTTTTGGTACTAGGGTGATGGTGGCCTCATAGAATGAGTTTGGAAGTTTCCCTTCTTCTGCAATTTTCTGGAAGAGTTTGAGTAGGATAGGTATTAACTCTTCTTGAAATTCTTGGTAGAATTCAGCTGTGAAGCCGTCTGGACCTGGGCTTTTGTTTGCTGGAAGATTTCTGATTACAGTTTCAATTTCCGTGCTTGTGATGGGTCTGTTAAGATTATCTATTTCTTCCTGGTTCAGTTTTGGAAAATTGTACTTTTCTAAGAATTTGTCCATTTCTTCCACGTTGTCCATTTTATTGGCATATAATTGCTGATAGTAGTCTCTTATGATCCTTTGTATTTCTGTGTTATCTGTTGTGATCTCTCCATTTTCATTTCTAATTTTATTGATTTGATTTTTCTCTCTTTGCTTCTTGATGAGTCTGGCTAATGGTTGCAGGATATAAAATCAACACACAGAAATCCCTTGCATTCCTATACACTAATAATGAGAAAGTAGAAGAAGAAATTAAGGAAACAATTCCATTCACCATTGCAACAAAAAGAATAAAATACTTAGGAATATATCTACCTAAAGAAACTAAAGACTTATATATAGAAAACTATAAAACACTGATGAAAGAAATCAAAGAGGACACTAATAGAAGGAGAAATATATCATGCTCATGGATCGGAAGAATCAATATAGTGAAAATGAGTATACTACCCAAAGCAATTTACAAATTCAATGCAATCCCTATCAAGCTTCCAGCGATATTTTTCACAGAACTAGAACAAATAATTTCAAGATTTGTATGGAAATACAAAAAACCACGAATAGCCAAAGCAATCTTGAGAAAGAAGAATGGAACTGGGGGAATCAACCTGCCTGACTTCAGGCTCTACTACAAAGCCACAGTCATCAAGACAGTATGGTATTGGCACAAAGACAGAAATATAGATCAATGGAACAAAATAGAAAGCCCAGAGATAAATCCACACACATACGGACACCTTATCTTTGACAAAGGAGGCAAGAATATACAATGGAGTAAAGACAATCTCTTTAACAAGTGGTGCTGGGAAAACTGGTCAACCACTTGTAAAAGAATGAAACTAGATCACTTTCTAACACCGCACACAAAGATAAACTCAAAATGGATTAAAGATCTAAATGTAAGACCAGAAACTATAAAACTCCTAGAGGAGAACATAGGCAAAATACTCTCCGACATAAACCACAGCAGGATCCTCTATGATCCACCTCCCAGAATTCTGGAAATAAAAGCAAAAATAAACAAATGGGACCTAATTAAAATTAAAAGCTTCTGCACAACAAAGGAAAATATAAGCAAAGTGAAAAGACAGCCTTCCGAATGGGAGAAAATAATAGCAAATGAAGCAACTGACAAGCAACTAATCTCAAAAATATACAAGCAACACCTGCAGCTCAATTCCAGAAAAATAAACGACCCAATCAAAAAATGGGCCAAAGAAGATATATGGATGGCTAACAAACACATGAAAAGATGCTCAACATCACTCATTATTAGAGAAATGCAAATCAAAACCACAATGAGGTACCACTTCACACCAGTCAGAATGTCTGTGATCCAAAAATCTGCAAGCAATAAATGCTGGAGAGGGTGTGGAGAGAAGGGAACCCTCCTACACTGTTGGTGGGAATGCAAACTAGTACAGCCACTATGGAGAACAGTGTGGAGATTCCTTAAAAAATTGCAAATAGAACTACCTTATGACCCAGCAATCCCACTACTGGGCATACACACTGAGGAAACCAGAATTGAAAGAGACACATGTACCCCAATGTTCATTGCAACATTGTTTATAATAGCCAGGACATGGAAACAACCTAGATGTCCATCAGCAGATGAATGGATAAGAAAGCTGTGGTACATATACACAATGGAGTATTATTCAGCCGTTAAAAAGAATACATTTGAATCAGTTCTGATGAGATGGATGAAACTGGAGCCAATTATACAGAGTGAAGTAAGCCAGAAAGAAAAACACCAATACAGTATACTAACACATATATATGGAATTTAGAAAGATGGCAATGATGACCCTGTATGCAGGACAGCAAAAAAGACACAGATGTGTATAATGGACTTTTGGACTCAGTGGGAGAGGGAGAGGGTGAGATGACTTGGGAGAATGGTATTGAAACATGTATAATATCATGTAAGAATCGAATTGCCAGTCTATGTCCGATGCAGGATATGGCACGCTTGGGGCTGGTACGCGGGGATAACCCAGAGAGATGTTGTGGGGAGCGGGGGTGGGAGGGGGGTTCAGGTTTGGGAATGCATGTACACCCGTGGTGGATTCATGTCGATGTATGGCAAAACCAATACAGAATTGTAAAGTAAAAAAAAATAATAATAAAGATCTGTAAAATAAAAAAAAAAAATTCTTGTAGGGAAATTTCAAAACACACTTTTGTACAGCCCATAATTCAGAGAAGAAAGTATAATAAAAACTAGACTGACTATACATAAAAATGAATGATAATAATAATACCACTTCTCATAAAAAGAACCGTGAGAATATTTAGAATTATACTAACATTAGCAAAGAAGAGTAAAGGAACACACATAGTAGTAGCATTAATTCAAAATGTTAGAAAAAAGCAAAAGAATAAGCATTAACAAAGAAAAAAGTGTTGCAAGATACAAGCAGAAGTTGACAAAACAAATAGTAAATGCATTTTTTTAAAAGAGACAAAAACTCAAGAAGATACTCTTTAAAAAAAAATTACTGGCCTAGAAAAACTTTTACTGAAACTGGTAAAATAAAATGTTTCAAAAAACATAAATTTATAATGTTTTTTTAACTGATAAATTACAAGATGCAGTATAGAATAAAAATTTGAGAGAAAAGCTAAGCAGACAATGTCCTGTGTGGGGAAATAATTATATTAGAAGTGACTCAAGAAGAAGTGGGGCAATTTGTGCCGAAACTAGAAACTATTTGCATTTAACATTTTACTAAAAAACTAAAGCAAACAGAACAGAAGAAGGAGCTCCTCAGGCCCAAACAGTTTTAGTGGAAAATTCTACCAGAATTCAGAGAACAGAAATTCTACCTTTTTAGAAATGGTTTCAAGAACTAGGAATATAAATGTTGGTCTCAAACCTAATCATGAGTTTGCAGAGCAGAGACAAGAATGTTATAAGAGAGGGATAATATATACTAATCTCACTGCTGATCATAGAAGCAAAAATATTAACTACATTAGCAAGCTAAATCCAGTGATACACTAAAATAAAAATCCATCAGGAACACAGTGGTTTTATACCCTGAACACAAAAAGAATAAACATTATAAAACTACTATTGTGATTCAAAATGTAGGCTGAAACAACCAGTTCAGCACATACAGTAATTGCATTATCTAAATTCAAACACAATCAAGAGTAAGCTTTTCTAAAAACCAGAAAGAAATGTTCCTTATTATAATGAGATATTTACTAAAAACTGCAATGAATCCAGTATTTAATTGTGAAATGACAAAACACTTTATTTAATGTTAGGAACAAGAGTGGTATGCCTACTCTTACCACTGCTGTTCCATTTTTTCCTGGGTGTCCAAGACAACCCTATTAAGCAAGAATAAAGAAGTAAATATTAACAGTAGAATGGTCAATACGTTTGTGTGCATAGAAAACCCTAGAGAACCTATAGCTAAATTATTGGAATTAATAAGGAAACTCGAAAGGTTGCTAGATGTAAAATCAATGTAGAAACAAATGGATTATATTCCAATAACCATCAACAAACAGGTGGAAAATCTAATTATAAGAAGATTGCTTACAAAACAACAGCTATATTATTGAAGATTAAATTGAACAAAAGATGTGCAATAACTTTATGGTTAAAAATATGAAGCATTATTAAAAGGTATAAAATAAGAGCTAAGTAAATGAAGAGAGATAACACATCATAGCTAGGAAGACTCAGATATCAAGATGTCTTATAAAATAAAAGGACCTGTAAAGTAATTAGCCTCCAAGTAAAATAAATAAATTAATTTTTTAAAAAGATATGATACTTACTAGTCATTTGGGACGAACAATACAAAAGTCTGTGGTACTCAGGGGATGAAAAACGAAATAAAATGAGAAACAAGGAATGAAAAAAATAAAATAAAATAAAAGGACCTGAGAGTGTAATGCTAGCACTGGGATAGAAAAACACGGATAGAGCATGGTTATGAACATAGAAAGCCCCACTTACATAGATTCAGAGAACTGGTATATGACAAAGGAAGGTTTGCAAGCCACTGCAGAAATGCTGGTATGCTTAGTAAGGAGTGTGGGGAAAGCTAAAGCTAATTATCCAGTGGGGTCACACAGAGTGGACATGACTGGGTGACTACACTTTGACTTACATATATAGGTATACATATACATGTGTGCATGCGTGCTGGCTAGGTCACTTCAGTCATATCTGACCCTTTGTGACACTATGACTATAGCCCGCCAGGCTTCTCTGTCCATGGGATTCTCCAGGCAAGAATACTGGAGTGGGTTGCTATGCCCTCCTCCACAGGATCTTCCCAACCCAGGGATCAAACTCACCTCTCTTATGTCTCTTGCATTGGCAGGCGGGTTCTTTACCACTAGGGCCACATGGGAAGCCCTATACATGAACATATGCAAACATATAAAAACATGTGCATACATATTTGTGTACATATAAACATGTGCATACATATTCATGTACATATAAACGTGTATACATATTTGTGTACATATAAACATGTGTATACATATTTGTGTACATATAAACATATGTATACATATTTGAAGGGCTTCCCTCATAGCTCAGTCAGTAAAGAATCTGCCTGCAATGCAGGAGACCGAGTTTGATCCCTGGGTCAGGAAGATACTCTGGAGAAGTAAATGGCAACCCACTCCAGTATTCTTACCTGGAGAATCCCATAGACAGAGGAGCCTGGCAGGCTACAGTCCATGGGATCACAAGAGTCGGACACGACTTATCAACAAAACCATCACCACCATACATATTTGTATGTATACACATATTTATTCATTTTTAAATGTAAATACTACATTATACTGTACAATAAAAACCAGTGCTAAGTGGGATAAAATCTAAAGATGAGAAATAAGAGTTAAAAAATTTACTCAGGAGAGTATGTTTAAACCCACATGAAAATAACCGGTGTGGGATGTACCCACTCACCATAAACAACTAGATGTGAGAATTAGACAAAATGTTGAAATCATTTAAAAAAGTTGCAACAAGCAGAACAGAATTCTGATCTGTAACAGAAAGAAGCAAACAAGTGACCCCTACCATCACTTTCTGCCTCTAGGTCATTTCTAGAGTTTGATTCAAGGAGGGAAAACTCAAGCAGAGTTTAAAGAGACAATGATTGTACTTGAAGGAGGCAGAAGTGGCTGGAATTTACAGGACGAAGTATCAAAGTGAAGGGGAAAAGCGCCCCCTGAGTCTCTGGCTGAATTCTTTTGCAAGAGATGGAGCTCCATGAGGCTGGGAAGAGAACTGCTACCAAATTCAGAACAACTCACAGGTAAGCTGAAAAACCCCCACACGAAGGTGGGAGTCATTTCAGCTCCCACCAGCCAATATGGAGGTATCTTGTTGAATACACGGGACATTAGGTAGAGATCCCAGAAAATCACTGAGGGTTTTAAGAGGTCACCCAAACAGAAGGGGGATAAAATACCCCTGGAGTAAAGGCTACGCTACACACCCCCCTCCAAAAGTGCCTAAAGCCAAGCTGCAAAGTGTCCAAGCTGACACACAAGTTGTGTAAGTGCCTGCCCAAGTCCAGAATGCTTTCAAACAATACACAACCTTCGCAACTCAGAAGTAGACAATGTCTGGAATCCAACGCAAAATTACTAAACCAGTAGAGGTAGAAATCTGTGTTATACCCATTACCAAGGGAAAAAATATAGATTGAAACAGACCTAGAAATGAGAGAAGTTATAAATTATCACACAAAAACTTTAAAATAGCATTTATAATAAGGTCAGAAAACATGACTATGAGAAATAAAGATATAAATAGGAACCTCATGTAACTTACAGAGATGAAATCATGTTATATGTATGGCAAGTTCCAAGTACTCAAAAATTCCTCTCCTTTCTTGGAAAAATTTCACTGGATAGTATTAACAAAAAATTAGATATTGTAAAAAAATAAAATAGTGAATTTGAACATGGCTATAACAGCTCCGCAATATAAAGCATGAAAGAAAAATCGACTGGAAAAAATTGAACTCACTAAAATTTATTTATGACTTCCCAGGTGGCACAGTGGTAAAGAGTCTGCCTGCCAACGCAGATGCAGGAGACCCGAGTTTCATCCCTGCGCCCAGAAGATCCCCTGGAGAAGGAAACAGCAATCCACTCCAGTATTCTCCCCTGAAAATTCCATGGACAAAGGAGCCTGATGAGCTACAGTCCAGGAGGTCAGAAAGAGTCAGACATGACCGAGCAGGCACACCACACACACACACACACACACACGCACACACGCACGCACGCATGCACGCACGCACACACACACACACACACACACACACAGCGATAATCTATTTATAACCCCCAAATCAATACTTCTATTTCTTTCATGGTCGAACAAGACAACATTCACCTTCTTGTTTTAGCTCTTCTTCTGTCAACAAGCTTCCTTTTTGTGATCCATTTCGTGTCATATTTCTGCATTTTTTTTGTGCTTTTTGTTGGTGATTAACTGTCTAAGACGTTTAAAATGACACTCAGGCATCATTCAGAACTTCTCTCTGTTCCTAAGCACATAAAAACTGTGCTGTGTTTTACTGTTAATGAATCAACATTACATATCAAATAAGATATCTTTAACAGAAACACAAACAAGTATGTATTGATTGATTGATGAAAAATTAGGCTCAGAGGAACCTGGCTCTATTATTTCCCCTTGGAGTGATGTTCAGTGCTCACTAGCTCAGTATTTACGGCCACTTTAGAGAACAGGAATACTGGGTATAATGAGGATTGACTGCATTTCCTCTATCTATACAATTGCTACACTTTAAATGCAGAAATATTATAAAATAGAAAATATATTAAGAAGCTACACCTTCTAACACCCTCTTAGAATTCCATCTCAGAGGAATTTCTTGTACTGTATGAACTCTCCAACCGATAATACTTGTAAACTTTGTATGAAATAGGATAAACATTTTTAAAGGCACTAGAAAGAAATTAGAAAGTTGGCATAACTAGAGGGGATTTGACTTTTGGGTGAAGTAAGCCACATTTAGCGAAATCCACATTCATATATTTTACTTCAAATAGAAAAAGTAGAACAAATATCACTACAGGGACGCTGCAGATAGGTAAGCATATGCTAAGATAACAGGCAGATGTCTGAGAAAGATTAGCTGCAATCTGGTCCATGGAAAGAGATTTATAATATAATGCAAATCAAAATAAGTCATCTCTGAAACTTTGCTGAAGATAAGTACATTTTATGTAGAAAAGTTTAATTGCTAGCTTAACAAGTTTTTTAAATTGTAACTGATTCCTTGAAAACTTCTAGAAGAGCTAATAAAGAAATGAAGGCAAACCAAGAGAATAGTAATAAGGAGTAATTGTACTTAAAGCTAGTACTAGTATTCACTAGCTTTAATGACTAGTACTAGTAATCACTAGTTTTAATAACTAGTAGCCATTAAAATTCAGAGGAGCAACCTCACAAGCTGGATTTTTTGGTTTGGGGTTTTTGCTGTCCATACAGAATATTGATCATTTTTGTTCCTATTTTATTCGCTCATTCTTATTTTCAAATATATATTTTAACTGAGGATAATTGCTTTACAATGCTGTGTTGGTTTTCGCCATACAGTAACATGAATCAGCCATAAGTATACGCATGTCCCCTCCCTCTGGAACTCCCCTCTCACCCGCTACCCCACCCCACCGCTCTAGGTTGTTACAGAGCACTGGGTTGAACTCCCTGTGTTATCCAGCTCCCCATTAGCTGTCTGTTTCACACACGGTAATGTACATACTTCAGTGTGCTCTCTCAATCCGTCCCACCCTTTCGTTCCCCCATTGTGTACACAGGTCCATATAGAAGATCTTTACTTCAGGGCAGCTTTTTGAACTCAGTGAATTAAAAAAAAATAAAAGAAACTGGTGAAGCAGGAGTAAATTTGAATGCGTATGCACCAAGAAGAATCTGTCTGTAGTGCTGTGCTCTTCTCTGGTGACAAGAAGCAGCTCTAGCATGTTCTGATTTTTGCTGAAAAGTGGATTAAGCATCATTCCCAAGTACTCATGTGGAGCCTGAGTACACAGGGGAAGATGCTCTAAATGTGTTTTGTCATCGTTGCTTTTGAGCAGAAAAATGATAATCGATAAACAATGTGCATATTCCTTGCTCATTTATTCTTGCTTTTAAAATTCCACCTCTATAATTGTATTTCCAGTGGAAATGTAAATAGAGTATCTTCACATATGTAATAAGAGATTCATTTTCTGTTTGCAATTTTTATTTTTAAAAATAATCATTAAAAGTTGTATTTGTAGAAGCTAAAGAGTAAATGTGATCCACACATTCATGGTCTCTTCAGTTCAGTTCAGTTCAGTCACTCAGTCGTGTCCGACTCTTTGTGACCCCATGAATCACAGCACACCAGGCCTCCTGGTCCAGCACCAACTCCCAGAGTTCACTCAAACTCATGTCCATCGAGTCTCTTAGCTCTAATTAAAAGATAAACTGGAAGGGTTAACACTATGTCCTTTTTATACAACACAGAGGACACGGGTACCCTTACACATGGAAGAATTTTAAAAGTCAGATAAAAACTCATGCAAGGTTACAAGACTATCCATATGGAGGCCACTAGACCTGGAGAGCTCATGGAGATGCCTTTCTCATGTAAAAATGTCCCCACCAACCTAGGAGATTCACTCTAAGAGGTTTCATTGACTGTGCTGTCTTCACTTCCCAGAAATAGCTGCTGGGTCTTGTTACCCGAGGAATGCAGATGGTATGTACACACTGACTTCTCCCCAAGCTGCCACGGCTCACAGGCTAACTGTGAGACTGGTTCACCAGTGTCTCACATGTACACCCAGGATTTGGGTTAAAACACAGCTAAGATCCATCCAACTGTAATTGTCTGAGCTCTGCTCCTGCTTCAGATCCTCCTACTCTGCAAGCAAAGAGCTAGAGAATCACAAACACAAGATACAGGAAACAATATTAGAGAAATCCTTTCTACAGAGCACTTTCAATACTCATAAAGACGATGCATATGTTTTAGGAAATTTGTGAATTACAGAAAAAAAAGCTTTGTAATAATAGTTAAAACTGTTTGACATTTGGTTAAGTACTCACTACAATCTGGGAACCAAATACTTTGTATACTTTGTTTTTCCCCAAGCCTCATGAAATAGGTAAAATTATATTAGTGATATTATAGAGACAAGTAAATGAGGATTAGAAACAATCATTATTGACACAATCATAATATGATAGCTTCCCTGGTGGCTCAGATGGTTAAGACTTCACCTGCGATGCAATCCCTAGTTTGGGAAGATCCCCCTGGAGAAGCAAATGGCAACCCACTCCAGTATTCGTGCCTGGAGAATTGCATGGATGGAGGAGCCTGGTGGGCCCCAGTTCATGGGGTCACAAAGAGTCAGACATGACTGAGCAACTGACGCAACAGTATGATTGCAAGGCTAGTATGTGGAACTCAATCTCAGACTGAGTTACAAAGAATATGTCTTTTTACAATTGTAAGAATCTGATTACCAAGTATTAAATGCTCATGTTCTTTGTATAGGTTTTTAAATCTGAAAAGAAATTGAGATTATACTACATATATTGAATTGGTCAGCTTGTGTTGCTAAGACTATTGATTCTATCTCCACATCATAGATTAATCTTATGAAATATTGTTTTCAATAGCCCCATGGCATTCTATTGAGTGAAAAGTCATAAAATGTATCATAATCTGCTATCTACTGCATGCGTGTGTGCTTAGTCGCTTCAGTCACGTCTGACTCTTTGCAACTCCGTGGACTGTAGCCCGCCAGGCTTCTCTGTCCATGGGATTTCCCAGGCAAGAATACTGGAGTGGGTTGTCATGCTCTCCTCCAAGGGATCTTCTCAACTCAGGGAATGAACCTGGTGTTCTGCATTGCAGGCAGATTCTATAACTTCTGAGTAGGTAATAAAAATGTCACGGCTCTCTGCTTTGTCCTCCTGGAACACCTCTTCTTGGAACCAGCTACCATGCTTCAAAGAAGCCAATTGCCCTCAAAGAGACCACATGTAGGTGTTGTGTGTGTCAGCCCCAGAGGAGGTCCTGACCACCGGGTCATCAACCACCAAGTAGAAAGTCAGTGAGCCTCCTGATAAACTCGGACACAGGGCACTCCAGAGTTCAAGATGCTCCAGCTGACCTTGCATGGAGCAGAAATGAGCTACCCATGAAACGTAGTCCAAATTACAGATCCATGAGCAAGATAATGGACTGGTAATTAGATTCCAACATACTGACCCAAGGAAAGTGAAAACCAACGCCAATGAAAGACAGTCTAAGACAGTGGATAACTACCAAAAACTTGAAACAATTCATATGTCCATTGACAGAAAACAGATAAACAGTTGTGCTATACTCATAAAATGGAGATGCAATGATAAAAATGAACAAACTACTTAGACACACAACAACATTGATAAATTTCATAAAATACTATATACTGAATGATTTCCTTGCATGAACTGCTAATACTGTTTGTTGGAGGCCAGAGTGAATGAAAAAAGCTCCACTGAACTGAGAAGATATCCTGAGACCAAAAATGAGGCAGGCAGCTAAATGCAATACTGGATCAGTTTGTTATCAGGAAACTTACATGGGCTTCCCTGGTGGCTCAGTGGTAAAGAATCCACCTGCCAATGCAGGAGACATGAGTTACATCCCCAATTCAGGAAGATCCCCTGGAGAAGGGAATGGCAACCCATTCCCAGTATTCTTGCCTGGGAAATCCATGGACAGAGGAGCCTGGTGGGCTGCAGTCCATGGGATTGCACAATAGTTGGATGCAACTTAGCAACTAAACAACAACTTACTCACAAAGTAGGATTGGGTAAGCAACAATCTGTAAGGATTTGCAGCTGCACCTGCACTGCTGAGGGACCAGTGGGACAACTGGATAGTAAATCTAGGGTCTGGGGGTGCGTACTTGGACACAGGATGTGCAATCCCAAGTCAAGGTTTATGAATGAGTAACAGGTTTGCTGAATGCCAGGTGTACGTCAGAGAAAGCCCTCATCAATGTTTGGGGACTAACAGAGCATGGAGGCCACCTGGACCTAAGGGTCATTAAGCAATATCTGAATGCAGAGTTCCAGAGAACAGCAAGAAGAGATAAGAAAGCCTTCTTCAGCAATCAATGCAAAGAAATAGAGGAAAAGAACAGAATGGGAAAGACTAGAGATCTCTTCAAGAAAATTAGAGATACCAAGGGAACATGTCATGCAAAGATGGGCTCGATAAAGGACAGAAATGGTCTGGACCTAACAGAAGCAGAAGATATTAAGAAGAGGTGGCAAGAATACACAGAAGAATGGTACAAAAAAAGATCTTCACGACCCAGATAATCACGATGGTGTGATCACTAATCTAGAGCCAGACATCCTGGAATGTAAAGTCAAGTGGGCCTTGGAAAGCATTGCTATTAACAAAGCTAGTGGAGGTGATGGAATTCCAGTTGAGCTGTTTCAAATCCTGAAAGATGATGCTGTGAAAGTGCTGCACTCAATATGCCAGCAAGTTTGGAAAACTGAGCAGTGGCCACAGGACTGGAAAAGGTCAGTTTTCATTCCAATCCTAAAGAAAGGCAATGCCAAAGAATGCGCAAACTACCGCACAATTGCACTCATCTCACATGCTAGTAAAGTCATGCTCAAAATTCTCCAAGCCAGGCTTCAGCAATACGTGAACCGTGAACTTCCACATGTTCAAGCTGGTTTTAGAAAAGGCAGAAGAACCAGAGATCAAATTGCCAACATCTGCTGGATCATGGAAAAAGCAAGAGAGTTAAAAAAAAAAAACATCTATTTCTGCTTTATTGACTATGCCAAAGCCTTTGACTGTGTGGATCACAATAAACTGTGGGAAATTCTTCAAGAGATGGGAATACCAGACCACTTGACCTGCCTCTTGAGAAATCTGTATGCAGGTCAGGAAGCAGCAGTTAGAACTGGACATGGAACAACAGACTGGTTCCAAATAGGAAAAGGAGTCCATCAAGACTGTATATTGTCACCCTGCTTATTTAACTTCTATGCAGAGTACATCATGAGAAACTCTGGGCTGGAAGAAACACAAGCTGGAATCAAGATCACCGGGAGAAATATCAATAACCTCAGATATGCAGATGACTCCACCCTTATAGCAGAAAGTGAAGAGGAACTAAAAAGCCTCTTGATGAAAGTGAAAGAGGAGAGTGAAAAAGTTGGCCTAAAGCTCAACATTCAGAAAATGAAGATCATGGCATCCGGTCCCATCATTTCATGGGAAATAGATGGGGAAACAGTGGAAACAGTGTCAGACTTTATTTTGGGGGCCCCAAAATCACTGCAGATAGTGATTGCAGCCATGAAATTAAAAGACACTTACTCCTTGGAAGAAAAGTTATGACCAACCTAGATAGCATACTCAAAAGCAGAGACATTACTTTGCCCACTAAGGTCCATCTAGTCAAGGCTATGGTTTTTCCAGTGGTCATGTATGGATGTGAAAGTTGGACTGTGAAGAAAGCTGAGTGCTGAAGAATTGATGCTTCTGAACTGTGGTGTTGGAGAAGACTCTTGAGAGTCCTTTGGACTGCAAGGAGACACAACCAGTCCATTCTGAAGGAGATCAGCCCTGGGATTTCTTTGGAAGGACTGATGCTAAAACTGAAACTCCAGTACTTTGACCACGTCATGAGAAGAGTTGACTCATTGGAAAAGACTCTGATGCTGGGAGGGATTGGGGGCAGGAGGAGAAGGGGACGACAGAGGATGAGATGGCTGGATGGCATCACGGACTCGATGGATGTAAGTCTGAGTGAACTCCGGGAGTTGGTGATGGACAGGGAGGCCTGGCATGCTGTGATTCATGGGGTCGCAGAGTCGGACACGACTGAGTGACTGAACTGAACTGATTAACAAAGTCCTTGAAGACAGAGACGCTTTTGAATTATGGTGCTAGAGAAGACTCTTGAGAGTCCCTAAAGGAAAGAAACCCTGAATATTCATTGGAAGGACTGATTCTGAAGCTGAAAGGCCAATACTTTGTCCACCTGATGTGAAGAGTCAACTCACTGGAAAAGACCCTGCTGCTGGGAAAGATTGACAGCAGGAGAAGAGGGCATCAGAGAATGAGATGGCTGGATGGCATCACTGACTCAATAGACATGTGTTTGAGCAAGCTCCAGAAGGTGGTGAAGGACAGGGAAGCCTTAGTGTTGCAGTCCATAGGTTTACAGAGGATTGGACATGACTTAACAACTGAACAACAGTAACAAGCCCTTGATGACAAAGAAGGGATTTACTACACAGTGCAGTCCTAGGTAGGGTCAGTGGAGACAGGAGGGACTGAATGGCCCCAAGATGGCATCAGTATGCCAATGGCCATACACAGTTGAAACCAAAATATGGTGATAAAAGCACATTGTGGTTATGGGGCCACAAGGAGTCAAGGGGTTGCCTGAAAAGGAATACAGTGGAATTTTCTGGGAGGATCAAACTATTTTATGTCTTGTTGTGGATGTGGTGACACAGGTGTGTATAACTGTTATTATTCACCAAGCAGAACATTTAAAATCTGAGTATCTTATTATTTTACAGTAATTACATCTCAATGTTTAAAACCAGCAACCATCTTCTAAAATACTTTTGCTCTCTCCATCCAACTATGCACATTTAATATCATCACAGAAGACACTTTCTATTAAACTATTAGAGAATGGGAAATGAGAAACCATATTTATCGAAGGTCATTTTCCATGATAGAGGTTTCATCCATCCAACGTGAGGCCAGAAAATGACAACAAATAAAGCTAACTACTTGGTGAAAAATGGGGTCTGAGGATAGGAACCCAAGCATTAAAATTTCTAGGAGATTAAGATTAAATTGGACACTCCTGCTATTAATGTTCTCACATGAATTTATTAAGAGGAAATTAGCAGAGGCAATGGACTTATTACTGCTTCTGACAAATTGTGGTAAATAATTTTGGTAGAAGAAGAGTTATAGTAAAATGGTTGATAACTTGCATTCAAAGACCAGTTTTAAATAATGAAGAAAAAGAAATAACATCTTAGTTTTATAGTTGTGGGGAGTTTATATTCAGTCTAAGGGAGAATCCTGAGTGAAAATGAATCCTGGAGTCTGTCATCCTGATCTTTGAAAATTATGAATAATAAAGAAAAGGTTTTGCATCAAGGCAAGTCATCTCTCTGCTTGATAAAATGGAGAAATGTTTGTGCAGGGCTCCTGGGAGAAGCTAAACAAATGTCACCTCCACCTCCCTGTGTCCAATCAGATTTAAAAACAGAACCCCTGGCTCTCCATGTCTCAGAGTATAAATGTGGGCGAAATACCAGCTGGAATATTGAAGGGGTGCCAGTGAGTCCTCTTATTTCATTTCCAGTGGCTTTATCAGTCAGGAGATCTGAATAAGGGCACCAATACGTGCAAAAGCCCTCAGTCTGAGTCTATCCGCTTTCAAAGTCAGATGTGGGGCCCAGGGTGGGTAAACAAGATGAGCCACTGGGCTGTGAAAAGGAAATTTAAGAACTCCTCTTTGTATTAAATTATAATTAGAGAGGAAGTAGCCATCCCTGATGTTCAAGAACAGGCCTCTAATCGAGCCCTGGATCTGTCTGCATGTCACTGCTGACGGATGGGTCTCCAAAGAGGAAATGTTGGCAGAGACACCTCGCTCAGTTCCTGGCTTTATTGCCATGCTTTGCAGCTTAAAGGGGCCAAAACAAGCAGACTTAAAAATCATGTTGGTATAAACCACATTTATACTCTGCCTAATTTCTCTTAACTATCCTTCGCAAAATAAAACAATTGGCTTCTAATATAGACAGACAGAGAGCAGTTGTATCTCAGTGGCTGCTTGTCCAAAGAGCAGGACTGTCCAGTGATTCCCTAGCAGCGCTCAGTGGACAAACAGAAGGCCCAGTGGACCTGCAGACACTTACATCCATGCCCCCATGAGGACACAGAGGCTCACTTCTGCTTCTGTCCAACATGGAATCAATCACAGGGACTGAATACACCCTTTCCCTGGAAACAATGAAAAGTGGACAGAATGTAGGAAAATAATGATTTTCAAGACATTAGAAGTCAGTGATCCTTGGTAGGGAGCAAAGGAGTGAAGAGAGACTTACAACAGCCACCATTCGTTACCTGGGGGAAGAAACAGGTGGAGCAGAGCAAATTGCCTGAAGTGACAAGTGGAACCCAGAGCCTGGAGAGCAAGGCCATCAGAGTGCATGACAGAATGGGGCAGAGCTGTGTGGAGAGACCTGCAGAAAAAAGAGGAAGTGTTCGTTGCTCAGTCATGTCCAGCTCTTTGTGACCCCATGGACGGTAGCCTTCCAGGCTCCTCTGTCCATGGGATTTCCCAGGCAAAAATACTGGAGTGGGTAGCCATTCCCTTCTCCAGGGGTTATTCCTGTCCCAGGGATCAAAATACTGGGCTATACATGGACAAACTCATGTGTCTGAGGAAAGATACTGCCTCTTTCAGTAGGAGTGCCCAGTACCCAGAAGGGGCCAAAATAGTGCCTGTTGCCACCAGCCAGGCTGGAGAGCCCCACGATGGAAGGCATGCTGGACAGGGCATTTGGTGCACTCTTACCTGCGTGAACTGAGTGCTGGCCCAGCCCCACCCGACACATCTTAAGAGCAAGACCCAAAAGGATTACGCTGTTTGCAGGTGGCTTAACTGTGGCCTCAGAACAGAGCTCAAGAACACATATAGGAATGCAAAAATATCCAGGAACCAGCAAGGTAGGATTCAAAATCAAAATCTGAAGGATTACCAGGCATGCCAATGAACCAGGAAAATAGCACTTTATCAAAAAGTAGGAGAAAAAGAGAAATCCAGTATTATACTCAAACATTGCAATCTCTCAATAATTGATAAAATTGACAGATAATTAGGGTATAAAAGATTTAAACAAGATTATCAACCAACTTGACTTCAATGTCGTTTATGGAAAAACCCATCCAATAAACAGCAGAATACATGATCATTTCAAGTACCCTCAGAATTTTTAACAATATAGATTCTATCCAATACCATAAAGCAAGTATCAGTCAATTTTAAAAAATTAAATTTCTACAAAATAGATTCTTGGAGTACAGTGAATTAAATTAGAAACAAGAACCAGACAGGTCTCTGGAGGATTTATGGATATTTGGAAAGTGAATACATCAAGTAAAACATCAGAAAAAAGATTGTATAACACTTTGAACAAGATTAAAATAAAACATTATATAATAAAACTTGTGGAATGCTGCAAGAGCAGTACTTGGAAGATGGGTTATTAGCTCTATATGTTAATATTATGGGGAAAAATCTCAAATAAGTGCCCTAAGTCTCCAACTAGAGAAATTAGAAAAACAAGGGTAAATGAAGTTCAAAGTAGAAGAAAAGAAATAACATCAGAACAAAAATCAAGGAAATAGAAAGCTCTAAAAAAGATAAAATCAATGAAATTAATAGGTAGTTCTTTGAAAATATTAGTAAAAGTGATAAAACAATAGCCAGACTGATTAAACAGTAAGTGAAGATACATTTCCCTAATACCAAAAATGAAAGAGGCAGTATCATTACTGGTTCCACAGATGTTATAAGGATAATATGGGAGTACAATGAATGACTTTATGCCAATACATTTTAAAACAGATGAAATGGACAGATTCCTTGGAAAACACAACCTATCAAAGCTCATCAAGGGAAAAAATACATAATCTGAATAGCTCTATATATCCACTATATTTTTTCATTTATTATAAACTTTTTGACAAAGAAAATTCTAGGCCTGAATGAATGGTTTTATTGGTGAATTCCACCAAAAATGTAAGAAAGAAAGAATACTAATTCCATATAAACTCTTTTGGAAATTGAAAATGAGGGGATGGTTTCCAGTTCGTTTTCCGAGGCCAGCATTACCCTGATACCAAAACCAGACAAAGACGTTACAAGAAAACTACAGAGCAGTAATCACTCCTGAACACAGATGCAAAATTCTTAACAGAAGTTTAGCAAATGGAATCCAAACTACATATTAAAAGTTCATCATGACTAGGCTAAGTTTATATGAAGAATGCAAAGATGGCTTGACATTCAAAAATTAATCAATGTAATTCACTATATTAACAAACTAAAAATGAGGATCCAATCATATGATTATCTAAATAGATACAGGAAAACGTTTAACAAAATCCAGCACTCTAATAAAAGCTCCCAACACAGTAGGAATAAAGCAAACCTCCTCAAACTGATAAAAGTCACCCATGGAAAGCTATAGCTAACATCATACTTAAAAGACTGAATGATTCCCAGCAAAGATCATGAACAAGACAAGGGTATCTCACCACTGTTTAACTTTATACTGGAGATTCTAGCCAGTACAGCAGGCAAGGAAAAAAGCATCAATTGTAATGAGTCTGCAGGGAAAAAATTCCCCCTGGAACCAGTAGTAGTTTAATGAGTCTAAAGCATATACAGCAGTATACTAAAATTAGCCATGCTTTTACATGTTTGCAGCAAGTAATTGAAAATTAAAATTAAAGCAACAATACCATTGGCAATAGTACCGCAATTTAAATAATTATGGATAAATCTATCCAAGGATATGAAAGACCTGAACACTGAAAGTAACAAAATACTGCTGAGAGAAGTTAGAGGAGAACTAAATAAACATAGAGCCATACCCTGTGCAAGGGTCAGAAAGCTCAGTATTGTTAAGATGTCAATTTGCCTGAAAGTGAACCAAAGTAATCTCAGTCAAAATCCTAGCTGACATTTTTTTTTTTGGTAGAAACTGACGAATTGATTCTAAAACTCCTATGGAAATACAAATGGCTAAAAGTAGAGAAAATAGTGAAGGAGAAAAGCAAATCTTGAGAATTAGTACTACCTTGTTTCATGAGTTTCTATAAAGCTATGGATACTAAGACAGTGTAGTATTATAAAGACAAATAGATGGAATAAAATAGAAGTAGACCTCCATATACATACGTGTGTGTGTGTGTGTGTCTGTGTGTGTTGTTGTTGTTGTCGTTCAGTCACCCAGTCCGACCTGATGCAGCATGCCAGGCCTCCCTGTCCTTCACCATCTCCCAGAGTTTGCCCAAGTTCATGTTCATTGCATTGGTGATGTCATCTAGCCATCTCATCTTCTGGCACCCTCTTCTCCTTCTGTGCTTGATCTTTCCCAGCATCAGGGTCTTTTGCAATGAGTCATCTCTTCGTAACAGATGACCAAAATACTGGAGCTTCAGCTACAGCATCAGTCCTTCCAGTGAATATTCAGGGTTGATCTCCCTAAAGATTGACTGGTTTGATCTCCTCGCTGTCCAGGGGAATTAAGGAGTCTTCTCCAGCACCACAGTTCAAAGGCATAAATTCCTTGGCATTCTGCCTTCTTTACAGACCACTGGGAAGACCATAGCCCTGACTATACAGACCTTAAAAGACCCTTGCTCCTTGGAAGAAAATCTATGACCAACCTAGAGCATACTAAAAAGCAGAGACATTACTTTGCCAACAAAGGTCCGTCTAGTCAAGGCTATGGTTTTCCCAGTAGTCATGTATGGATGTGAGAGTTGGACTATAAAGAAAGCTGAGTGCCGAAAAACTGATGCTTTTGAACTGTGGTGTTGGAGAAGACTCTTGAGAGTCCCTTGGACTGCACGGAGATCCAACCAGTTCATTCTAAAGGAAATCAGTCCTGAGTGTTAATTGAAAAGACTGATGCTGAAGCTGAAGCTCCAATATTTTGGCCACCTGATGCAAAGAACTGACTCCTTAGAAAAGACCCTGATGCTGGGAAAGATTAAAGGTGGGAGAAGGGGGACAACAGAGGATGAGATGGTTAGATGGCATCACTGACTGGATGGATGTGATTTGAGCAAGTTCCAGGAGTTGGTGATGGACAGGGAGGCCTGGCATGCTGCAGTCCATGGAGTCACAAAGAGTTAGACACAACTGAGTGACTGAACTGAGCTGATAATGGACCTTTGTTGGCAGAGTGCTGTGTCTATGTTTCAACACACTGTCTACGTTTGTCATTGCTTTCTTGGCTGCAGTCGGTGTCTGCAGTGATTTTGGAGCCCAAGAAGAGGAAATCTGTCACTACTTCCAAATTTTCCCCTTCTATTTGCCATGTAGTAATGGGGCTGGATGCCATGATCTTACTTTTTTTTTAATATTTGGTCTTTTATTTAGCTTAAAATTATATATATATATATATTTATTTATTTATTTACACACACACACACACACACACATATGAGCAAACATACCTACAATTGATTTGAAAATATTACAAAGGCAATTCAATGGATTAAGAATAGTCTTTTTTTTTTTTTTGCAAATAGTGCTGGTATATTGGATATTTATATGAAAAAAAAAACAAAAAAGAAATTCAAAGTACATCTTGCACCATAGACTTAAATATAAAACATAAAACACGGGCTGCCCAGGTGGCCCAGTGGTAAAGAATCCCCCTGCCAATTCAGGAGATAGATGCAGAAGAAGTGGGTTTGATCCCCGGGCTGGGAAGATCCCCTGGAGGAGGAAATGTCTGTGCACCCCAGTCTTCTTGCTTGGGAAATCCCATGCACAGAGGAGCCAAGCAGGCTAAAGTCCACGGGGTCACAGAGTTGGACACGACTTAGCTACCGAGCATGCACACACGAAAGCATGAAACCTTTTAGAGAGAACGATAGAGGAAAATGTTCATAATCTTCAACAAAACAGAATCCACCCTCATGACCGTAAGTACCATGGGAAATCTCCACTTACTAATACCATCACTGTTGGTGTCCAGATTTCTACACATGAGATTTTTAGGGGAGACACAAACATCCAGACCTCAGCAATAAAGATATACACAAACTCACAAAAAGGGGGGAAAGATGTGCACGTCTGTTCTCTAAGGAAGATCCGCGGATGGCAAGTGCGCACCAGCGAAGTTGTTCAACATCATCGTTCATTAGGAGAAATGCAAAAACCCTCGGAAAACACGAGTTAAGCCCTCTCATAGATCTAGCCATTCCATTCCTAGTTCCCCCAAAGAAATGAAAGCATAAGTGAACCACAGAATTAGCAGAACTATTTTTTTTTAAGAGCAAGATTTTGTCAAGCAAATTCTTCTGTAAGTATTGAGAGAGTAGTCCTGAAATATATACATTACCATATGTAAAACAGAGAGAGGAGGGAATTTGCTATATGGTGCTGGGAGCTCAAACCCAGTGCCCTGTGGCAGCTGAGAGGGGTGCGGTGGGGTGGGGTGGGAGGTGGGAAGGAGGTTCAAGACGGAGGGGACGTATGTATACCTGTGGTTGATTCGTGTTGGTGTATGCAGAAGCCAACACAATATTGTAAAGCAATTAAACTCCAGTTAAAAAATAAGTACACTTTTAGAAATGTCGTGCATATGCTGTTTTTTCTTTGCCTGAAACACTTTTCACCCCTGGTCTACATAGTTCTTTCTCCCACATTCTTCAAGATTCCAAACAAATATTACCTTTTTCCTGAACCCTTTCCTGAAACAGCTAACTGAAAAGTCATCCCATCCTTTTATACTTTATACATCTGTTAATTAAGAACAATTTGCCAAACAAATGTGGTCCCCTGCCCTTATAGAACTTAAGTTTTATTGAGGGAAGACAGACAATAATAAAATACATATTTGTTGAATGGAATAAATCATCATATGTGTGGCTGCAAACATCTGAATGTATCAAGACGTCTATTTGGGTGTACATTCACTATCGTTAATTAATGACCTTGCTCAAAGTATGTATTGCCTTGAGATACTGACTCATGATGACATAATGGATTGTAAACTCTAAGCAGGTAAGGACACACACAGGACACACAGTCAAGCCCGTTTGATTGACAGTGAGACAGACCACTGGCCTAGGTCACGGCCAACTGCGGGACGAAGGGTCCCCCTCACTTCAGGGAGGTAGAGACCAGCTTCCTCAGATAATGTCTGGGAACTTGGCTTCAAGGATGAAAGGGCTGATTTATTTCAGCATGTTTGTTTGTTTAAATACTTTGTTTGACTCCTACACATGGAAAAGGAAGAGGAAGGAAGAAGAGCAACACTGATTTTTTTAAAAAAGCATTTACTGTCCCTGGTGCTCTTGTGTGTGTGTGCACGTGTGCGTGTGCATGTGCGTGTGCGTGTGTATGTGAGTGTATGTGTGCGTGTGCCTGTGTGTGTATGTGTGTGTGCCTGTGTGTGTATGTGTGTGTGCATGTGTGTATGTGTGTGTTTGTGTGTGTGCGTGTGTGTGTATGTGTGTGTGCGTGTGTGCGTGTGTGTGTGTGTGTATGTGTGTGTGTGTACGTGTAGGCTTTGCTTCCCCGGTCACTTCTGAGCTGCAGAAGCAAAAACAGCCGTGAACACAGAGTCTGGCTGAGTGCCCTGGCCCGTTTTCTCCGTAAATCATCACAGCCGGCTGCGGTGACTACGTGACGCCGCACACACATAGAGGGGAAACTAGAAACTAGAATCACAAGGAGAGACTCTGAGGGGTTCTGCATGAGAGCAAGCTGGGAGGCCCAGGATTCGCTGCCAAATGACACAGGGGAGCAAAACGCAGGTGACTTTTTACAACAATGTGTTGGAGTTTATTTGATCTACGATGTTAGTTTCTGCTCTGGAGGAACGGGGAAAGAGCACACTCTCGCGTGGGCTCGGCGACCTGACCGCAGAGGACGCTGTGCCACCAGTGCACACGCTTCTGCTAACAAAGGGGGAAGGCCGCTTGAATCAGGGACTTTCTTGTCTTCCTGAGCCTGCTGATTTCAGAAATTCTAGTAAGTTGACTCACTGCAGCAATAAGTCTAAACCGTTGTTTTTATATTTAGACAAGAAAAAAATGTTTTTTTAAATAATCATTCACTAAGCAGTTACTAGATGTCTAGTGTATGGACCCTAAGGAATAAAGGAGGGGTGAGATGAATTTGGAGACTGGGATTGACATATACACACTATTGATACTGTGCATAACGTTCATAACGAATGAGAAGCTCCTGTACAGCACCAGGGGCCCTGCTTAATGCTGTGTAGGAAATCCCCAGATGGGGATCTATGTACACATGGAGCCAGTTCACTTTGCCGTAGAGCAGAAACTAACATCGTAGATCAAATACACTCCAACACGTTGTTGTAAAAAGTCACCTGCATTTTGCTCCCCTGTGTCATTTGGCAGCGAATCCTGGGCCTCCCAGCTTGCTCTCATGCAGAACCCCTCAGAGTCTCTCCTTGTGATTCTAGTTTCTTGGTTTCTTCGTCTTCCCACTAAGTTCATTTCTTTGTGATTTACTCTTGTTGATTGCTCAGTTACACTAGGAAATTGTGTTCTCTAGCCCTTTCCACTAATTTTAGGATCAGTGGGCCAGGGTTGTCTCTGCAACCCTCAGCTAAATTCCTACCGGGGACAAGATACAAGAGTGGAGGTCCAGGGAAGTCATTAATAAATGCCTTTGGACGTCAGTGAATTGGCAGATACAAGTCCAAGGGGGCTCTTGTCTTCTCAGTTTCCAGAAAATTAGTCTTTCTTTTATGTAGTAATAATTAGTAATTATTACATATAACACAAACTAATAAATGTATACACACACTCACATACAGGCAGATTGACAGCAGGATAAATGTCATCACATTTCCTCCTGAAATCCAATTAGGAGAAAATTGAGGTCATGCTCAGAGTAAGCAATGCCATTTTTTTTTTCTACATCAGTGGTTCTTCATCTTTCTGGGTTCACAGACCCCTCTGAGTATCTGGGAAAGCTATGGAAGCCCTCCAGGGGATAGGGGTAGGATGGAAAACATAAAAGATACAATTCCCAGGAGCATGTGGCTCCTCAGGAAACCCTCTGCTCCAGATCTGAAGTGCAGGCTGCGCTAGCAATGCCATTGTTTATAATTCAATAGCAGAGACTGGTGCGGGGAAGTAAACTGCGTGGCTGAAACAAAGAGGACAGCTGCCTGGCTCACCCAGAAACTCCCCAAGGCCACGGGCCTTGTCTTTGATTCCAGTTCTGTTTCCAAGCAGCCCACAGATATAACATCCCACCTACAGCCAGTCTCCTCCATGAAAGGGCCGGGCGGTGCTTTGAAGAGCCTCCTGGGGGCTCTTTTAAGTGGAAACGAGTCTGATCTGGAGCCCGACTTGGAGGAAGTCTCGGTGGATGACCACGGTCCACAGCTGCCCACCCCACTTCTTTGTCTCTGCGGTCACCCACTTCCCCCATATCATCCCTGCTCTGAGGCAGGTGGCTTGGCTCCCGGGCTCAATACAAGGCAGAAAATCCTGTGCCCCTCCACGGATGCTTGGCAGGCTTTGGTCTCCCTGCAAAGTCTTAAAAGTGAGAATTCAGCGGGGTTTGAGGGCATGACAACCCATCACTGAAGCATCAAGTCCAACCCACCTTCCTCGAGGTCGGCAGCAAGCAGAAACAGAGGCAGGTTCGTCTCGAACTGCCGTGTGTCTCTCCCTTGCTTGTCACACACAAGCTGTAGCTCAGGTGCAAGGTCTATAAAGGAAATGTATTACAAAGTGGCAAAGCTGACCTGGAAGCTTCTAACCACTCTAAGGATTCTAAAGCCCCCTGGATACATGGCACGCACCCTTCCCTGGCTGTGTGCCCTGTGAACCAGCATGGCTGGCTCTGGGATGAGAGCACTCCAGTCCCATGAAGCTGGAAGGTGAGCACTGCTTCTCAGGGGTCAGTCCGCAGTCCGTCACTCCACGGGGCCTCCACCTGCCTATTACGTCATGAGGGCCCGGATTGGACACTCAGGACCCCCCATCCCCAGGCTCTCTTTCTGCCGGACTTGACTCCTTGGATGCTGACATTCACGTACAATTCCAAGCTCAGTTTCTGAGCCCTTTCTCTGAAACTTTTCTAATCTCTCCAGTGAATGTTCATCACTTTCCCCTCTATGACACCAGATGAATTAATTATTCCTGAATTTCCTCTCCCTCTAATAATTCAGAAAAACTAATTTCAGATTAAAATAAGTTTCTGGAAAGGATGAAGACCATACTCCTCACAAAGTTATTGTGAAAAGGCAAATAGGAAAATTATATTGCAAGACATAATAAAACCACATCCCAGGGATGACAGCCTGTCAGGCTCACCTGCCCCCTTGTTTTGCTTCTGGCCCAGGAGGGCTGTGGAGACAAGTGCTGATGGGACCACTGGGCAGGACACGGCAACAGGGCGGGAAGGTGACCTGAGGGGGTCCAACCACAGGGCTCTGCTGGCGAGTGATGTCTCGTTCCATTCTGCGGTGTGTGTGTGTCTGTGTCTGTGTGTGTCTGGGTCTGTGTCTATGTGTCTTTGTGTGTCTGTATATATCTGTGTGTGTTTGTGTGTCTATGTGTTTGTGTGTATGTGTGTATGTGTGTGTCTGTGTCTGTGTGTATGTATGTGTCTGTGTGTGTCTGTGTGTTTGTGTGTATGTTTGTGTGTGTCTATGTTGTATGTGTGTGTATGTGTGTGTTTGTGTGTGTGTGTCTGTGTTTGTGTGTATGTGTCTGTGTGTGTATGTCTGTGTCTGTGTATGTCTGTGTATATGTGTGTGTGTCTGTGTGTTTGTGTGTGTGTGTCTTTGTGTGTCTGTGTCTGTGTGTCTGTGTATATCTGTGTCTGTGTGTGTGTTTGTGTGTATGTGTCTGTGTGTGTCTGAGTATTTGTGTATGTGTCTGTGTGTTTGCGTGTATGTGTCTGTGTGTGTCTGTGTCTGTGTGTCTCTGTCTGTGTCTGTGTGTCTGTGTATATCTGTGTATGTGTCTGTGTGTGTCTGAGTATTT